>NC_081861.1:92253727-92403727 GCF_963259705.1 Myotis daubentonii | reverse complement strand
TATCATCTCTCACCTGGATGACTGCAGAAGCCTCTGGATTCCTCCCTGCTTGTACCTGGAGTTTTACCTTCCTTCTTCAACCAACTTTCAACATAGAAGCCAGAAAGGCCCTCTGTTCCAAACTCTCCAATGGCTTCACCCAAGTCCTTGTCATGGTCTACCAGTTCCTGTCCAACTTTGCCCCTCATCATCTTTCTGACTGCATCTCCTACCACTTTCTTCTCATTCCATCTGCATCAGCCACACTGGCTCCCTGGCTGTCCCTCAACCATGTCAAGCGTACTCCTGCCTCAGAGTGGTGCTTACACTGTCCATTTCTCCAGATATCTGCTTGTCCTGCCCTCTCACCATCTTGGGGTTCTTACTCAAATGTCAGTGAGGCTTTCTGTGACCACCTATTTGAGATGGCAATGTGTACCCCTGTTCCTGGCCCAACACTCCCTATGTCATTTTCCTGCTTCATCACCAACTGGCATACTATGTCATTTATGTATTTTCATTTATTATCTGTCCCTCCTCACTCTAGCAGCAGCCCCAAAGGAGCTGGGATTTGTAGTAAGGCTAGTCTCTGCTATATCTCCAGCATCAGGACAGTACCTAGAATACACTCAGAAAATAAATGCTGAGTGAATTAGCAGTGAAACCCTTCAAAACAAGCTGAAAAAACCCTACCCCTCTTAAGTCTGGCTGGTGCTCAGGTGAGAGCATCTCCAACATGGGGCTGTGAGTTCAAAAGGGCACCTGATACAGGGTCAAACACTTTGTGGATGCTCAGTGTTTGGTCAATGAACAGACACTATGGCAAATTGGTAGGCACATATAAGGTGATCACAATAATGGTTTCTCCTTCCCAGTAAAATGTTTACATTTCAAAGGGGTCCCCATATGACCCCAACAATGAGCTTGCAATGGTGGAAACTCTGGGCCTGAAGCTGGTGGAAAGAGCCACTTTTTTGGAACAAGTAGGATTGGAAGTGCCACTTGAGTTGCACTCCAGCTCTTAAGCTCATACTCCCTCCACAGGTTCATGTATTCAACAAATATTCCTTAAGCACATACTTTATGCCAGGTTTTATGCAGAGTGGCAGGGTTCTACCATCAAGGAAGCTCATCCAAACCATAACCATGGCCTTTCTTTCTAGCTTTTATTTATTTCTCCATTTCCTAATTCTGAACCTCAGAGGGAAGGATAGGGAAACAGACCCAGAGAGGACAGGTGCATCATCAGGGGCCAGGACACACCAGCAACCCCCTATAGAGGTGGGTGAGTCCTCAGGCCTTTCCCTCCAGTTCACCCCCATGGAGACAGAACCTGACTACTGATTCAGGCTGCCTGAGGGCCAAATGGGGCCAATCTGACCTGGGGATGGCCCATCTGAGTTTTTAATAGACATTTTTAAAAATCCAGTTAGTGAGCACTGCTAAATTAGTAGGCTGGACTGACCCAATGTGCTGAACTTGATGTTGTGTGTGGGCTGCAGCTTCAGTGGGTGCCAATAAGCCAAGAGTGATTGACCATTCCTACTGAAGCTACATAGAATATCCTATCTAATAAAAGAGAAACATGGTAATTAGCGTATGACCGTTACCCTTCCCATTGGCTAATCAGGGCGATATGCAAATAAACTGCCAGCCAAGATGGCGCCCGGCAACCAGGCAGCTTGAAACTCACATGAGGCTTGCTTGCTTCAGTGATGGAGGACTCCAACATTCCCCGCCTGCCTTGCCGGCCTCTGAGCCTGCAGTTTGAAACATTGTAACAAATATAGAAGCTAAACAAAACCCCAGAAACCTGCTTTCAGCAAGATGGGATCTCAGAGCTGGAGTTATGCATTGTTTCGATTATAGAACCCAAACAAACCAGATACCTGCTTTCAGCAGCAGAGGCCTCAGAGCTGGAGCCAGGCTAAAGCTGGCCCAGAATTAAAAAGAAAAAAAAAGAAAAAAAGGAGCTGTTGGGAGCTTCAGCCCTCAGCCCCTCACCCAGACTGGCCAGGCACCCCAGTGGGGACCCCCACCCTGAAGGGTGTGTGACCAGCTGCAAACAGCCATCATCCCCTCACCCAGGCTGGCCAGGCACCCCAGTGGGGACCCCCACCCTGATCCAGGACACCCTTCAGGGCAAACCAGCCAGCCCCACCCATGCACCAGGCCTCTATCCTATATAGTAAAAGGGTAATATGCCTCCCAGCACCGGGATCAGCAGAGCCGCGAGGCCTCCCAGAACTAGGATCAGTGGAGCCGAGAGGCCTCCTGACACCGGGATCAGCATGACAGGGGGCAGTGCCCAAACCCCCTGATCGCCCTGCGGCTCCGTGTGTGACGGGGTGGGGCCACAACCTCCCTATCGGCCCTGCTCTGTTTGTGACGGGGAAAGAGCCCCAACCTCCTGATCAGTCCTGCTCTGTGCCTGATACGGGGGGAGCTCCCCAACCCCCTGATCGGCCCTGCTCTGTGGGTGATAGAGGGCAGCGCCCCAACCCCCTGATCCACCCTGCTCTGTGTGTGACAGGGGGCGGTGCCCCAACTCCCCTATCGGCCCTACTCTGTGAGTGACAGTGGTGAGCTCCTCAACCCCCTGATGGGCCCTGCTCTGTGCGTGACAGGGGGGAGCTCCCCAACCCCCTGATGAGCCCTGCTCTGTGTGTGACAGGGGGGAGCTCCCCAACCCCCCTGATGGGCCCTGCTCTGTGTGTGACAGGGGGTGGCGCTGCAACCTCCCCATCAACCCTGCCTTGAGTGTGACAGGGGGCGATGCCTCAACCCCCCAATCGGCCCTACCCTGAGTGTGACTGAGGGTGGCATCGCAACCTCCCAATCTGCCCTGCTCTGTGCATGACAGGGGGTGGCGCCCCAACTCCCCAATTGGCCCTGCTGTGAGCCCGACCAGGGGCTGCACCTAGGGATTGGGCCTGCCCTCTGCCACCCGGGAGCAGGCCTAAGCCAGCAAGGCGTTATCTCCCGAGGGGTCCCAGACTGGGAGAGGGCACAGGCCAGGCTGAGGGACCCCCCCTCCCCCCTCGAGTGCACAAATTTTTGTGCACCGGGCCTCTATTATTATATAATGTACAACAGTTCAATTTCAATTCCATTAGCTTGATACATAGAATATGGGGCACTCTGAGAGTTTCTTGACAAAAGCCACCATATACTTGCTTTTTCTCTGTCATTCCCTCTTTCTTGTTATCCTTTTTCTTAAATTCTCACCTCTTTTCCTGCTGTTCTTTCTGTCCCATATCTCCATCCAGCATTCACTGAGAACTAGCAGGCACTGTGCTGGGGTCTGGGCCCAGAGTTGATTAAGGCCCAGAATCTGTGTACAAGGGGCTCAAAAACCCATGTGAGCAGCAAATATGAAAACTATTTCAATACTCGATAACTGACAAGTGAGAGACAGGTACAGCCTGGAGGGCAAGGAATGAGAAATGGGTAGGGGTAGCCAGGATAAGCTTCCTGGAGAAAGCATGGTTTAAAAGTCTTGAAAGGTAAGTAGGAATTAGGTAGGCAATGGAGAAGACCAAGAAAGGCATTCCAGTTAAGGGAACAGCATAAGTAAAGAGAAGAGGGCTGGAGGTGTATGTAGGCATCAGGTTCCAGAGAATTGCATATGGCATGTTGAGCCAGTGTCTTCCAACCTGGGTTCTGCTGAATGCTACATCCCATGAAAAAATATGGGGTGGAGAAGTATACATTAGCATAGTACAACTGCTGATCTGTTCTGCAATAAGACACCTGTTTGCCCTTGGAACCTCTTTTATCACTGCCACATAGTTTTGGAAATGCTGCCATAGACACTAGGGAACCAGTAGAGGGTTTTAGGCTGGGATTGATGAGGTGGGGCCCATACTTTGGAAGGCTCACTCTGGATGCTGTGTGGGTTTGTGGACTGAAGAGGGAAGAAAAAGCCGCAGGGAGACCAGGAAATAGCCTGCTGAGATCCTCCAGGCAAGAGATCCAGCCCATGGCAAGGGTGCAACAGGGAGGGTGGGTGGCATGGGAGCCTGTCTCTGAATTTGGCCCAGTCCATGTACCATGAAGCCTGCCCAGTCCAATCCTAGATCTGTCTACACTATCCCCACCCAGGCTTCTTCCACCCTCCCAGCCTCAGTTCCTTCAGACTACCCAGGATGCCAGGGTGCTGACACTCAGGAGGCTGGGTCTCTTCACCCTAAAATCTTAAAAGGCTGGGGTCCCACAAGGTCCACAGGCCTCAATTGCATTTCTCCCTAATGGGATTTGCAGCTTCGGTGGGCCTCGGTCCAGTCTCCCTTCTATTTTATGAAGCATTGTATGACTTCTCACTAGAGGGGCTTTGTTGGGAAGGCTAGGGGACTGATGGAAGTGATGAAAAAAAGTGAGGGGGGAGAGTGCAAATAGCTGCTCTTCTCCCCATGGGTCCGCTTCATTTCTTCATTCTGGCCAAGTGTAGAGTCAAGGTCAGGTGGAAACACCCTGACAGGCTACTCCTGTGGGCAATGCTGATGGACACCTTCCCCACATGGACACACACTGTATACACCAAACAGGGTACCTGGCTGGCCTAAATATACATGAAAGGGAGCACATAGCTGGTGATACTCTTGTACTTACTCAGAGGCATGTGGGTACACATACATGCACACGCAGCTACATGACATTTTGATCTGGTTGCTTTGATGGGGTGAATTAGACATAAAGGTATTTTTACAAGACCTAAAATTAAACCATTAAACATTCAGCTTTAAAAAAGTGAGTATTATTTAGTGCTCTTTGAAAAGGATATCCTCATCTCACCACTTCACCTCACTCTGTTGGTGGTTCAGCTCTGATGGGGGCTGGTGGTGGAATTCAGGAGTGACGGAGGCTCAGGGATGTTGAAGGAGCCCATTATCTGACAATAAAAATGTGGTGATTCTATGTGGTAGTACAGCTATCTCGCTGTGTTCAATGGCTCCAGCAGAATGGTCCTCAAATTCCTGTGTTAAGATGTGCTGATTATGGTTATGCATGGAGATGCAGGACACATGTCCTCATAGTGGCACAGAAAAAGAATACATGCCTGCACAAACACACAGGAGTCTCTAACACACATCTTTTATTCTTCTCATTTACTGGTTGTGCAATACTGGGTGATGGGGTGCCCATGGTGGATACACCAGTCTCGGGGTAAGGGCAGAGATACATGGGAACTTACCATCCCTTCAAAATGTGGGCATTGGATGAAATACTTCTTCCGAAGCTGGTGGGGCTGAAGAAGTGCTGGAGACCCAGGCCTGAGCTGAGAACCACCATCCTATATGGTCGTGAACCCCCTTTCACTGCTAAATTCCATGGCATGGACACTGTGTGCTTCTCATAAAGCTCCTGCTGGAGGGGAGAGGAAACTGGGGTGGGCGGAGCAGGCCGCTCTGTGAAGGCAGTGAATGTGTTGAAGTGGAGAGAGCATGAACTGTGACTGGCCAACTGCCAAGAGGGTGGAGGAGGAGGGCAGCAGGAATGCCCTGCGTGTGCACAAGCAGTCCGAATACCCAGTTTGAAAGCCCAAGGACTGGAGTGGCCAGTGACTTGGATGAAGTCCCCAAGGGATTAAAAGGCCAGTGTGGGAATCTGATGGTCCCTTGCTCTGGGTTCCTTCCCCTGGGACTTTCATGGTCTCATGGAACCCATACTCTGATGGTAATCCACTTTCCAGTCTCTAGCAGAAGAGGATTCAGGCAGAGGGAGGAGCCCTGCTGAGGCTCACATCTTCCTAAGCACTGCACCTAACCCCCCTCAATAAAATGCACCCATGGTTTCCCTTCACCTTCAAGACAAAGCCCATACTTCTCAGGCTGAAATTTCAGGCCCTTCACCGTCTGCTCTCAGTATATCTTTCTAGACTCTTCTCTCACCCCGCCTCCTTCCCTCACCACTGTGGCTGCCACATCAGATTACCTCTTAATTTCTCTCCAATTCATGTTCTTTTAAGCCAGCATCCCTTTGCTCCCATTGTGCTCTGCCCATCATTGTTGTGCACTCCTATACCTGACTTGGCCTGGAGAGCTCCTCATCTTTCTTCATGACAATGTCAGAAAGCACCTCCTCTAAGAAGCTTTCTTTGATACTGCCTCCTTCACTTCAAGCCCAACTGCTGAGGCACTCCCTCCTGGCTGCTCCCCTGCCCCACCTTCAGCACTGTATGCAGCGGCAGTGCCAGTAGTAAGCTAGACTGGAGCCTGAGACAAAGGGTAAATCAGCCATACCCAGCCTGCCTTCATGTACAACGTGCTATATTGTTTACCACGAATTTCTTGTAGCCATTCTGATTTTTAAAATAGTATGGTAAAATATATCAATATTATGAGCTTTTGCTGACCCCTATAATTTCAGCTGGAGGAAAGTCCCTCATCCTACTCCAGGCCCTAGAATAGTCTGTCCCCTTAGTACTGTGGTTGGCTCCCTCACTTCACTCACATTTCAGCTCAGACATCACCTCAACACAGAAATAGGCTCACACATATGTGGTCACAATAAAGCCCCTAGCTGTGATTCAATGGAGGAAAGAGTTATCTTTTCAAGAACGATTGACCATCCGTATGGTGGGAAGGGGATGATGACCCTTCACTTCTACCTTGCATACACAAAAATTCATTGCAGCTGGATCATATAAATAATGATAAAAGCTAAAATATAACACTTCATAAAAAATAGGAAAATTGATCATCACCTTGGAGTATACAAAGATGTGTAAAGGGACTCATATCCACAATATATAAATAATTTCTAGAAATCATGGTTCATAGCAGCTTTATTCATAATAGCCAAAACATGGCTCAACCCTCATGTTCACCAACAGGAAAATGAATAAAATATGTGGACTGTCCCTGGAGGTTTACACAGCAATAAATGTGAATGAACTACTGACACATGCAACAACATGCTTGGATCTCATAGATGTTATGTTTAGTGAAAAAAGTCAGATAATGGCAACACTAATTGATGGTGATAGATGTGCTTAGGAAGATGTGAGCCTCATCAGGGCTCCTCCCTTTGTGGTGCAAACTGGGAAAGAGGGAACTTCTGCAGTACTGGACATGTCCTAAATCTTAATCTGGATGGTGCTTACGTGGTGTCAGTCAATGTAAGAAGTCATTGAGCAGTACTCTTAGGATTAGGGGACTTAGCATTTTTTATAAACTGAAGGTAAAACTCTCCACCAGCAAAAAGATTGACTCATGGAAGACTCAGATAATGGTTAGCATTTTTTAACAGCCAAGTATTTTTAAAGTTTAGGTATATACATTTTTTTTACATAATGCAATTGCACACTTAATAGACTACAATATATGTAAACGTAACTTTTATATGCACTTGGAAACCAGAATATGTGACTCACTTTTTTGAAATATTTGCTTTATTGCAGTGGTCTGGAACCAAGCCCGCAATATCTCCAAGGTATGCCTGTACTTTGTGTAAACTACACCTTTAAAAAAAAGCATAAAAAATCAGCTCTTCACCAGGCCATCTGGGAATATCCTGTTGAAAACAGCATGCCCATCACTCTCAGCACATGACCCTGCTTCACTTTTTTCCTCAAAGCGCTATCACAACTTAACACAATATGTATATATCCACCTCCTTGCACAAGACTAGAAGTCCATTAGGACAGGAACTTTGTCTTGTTCAGTGTTTAGAGCAGTACCTGGCACAGAGGAGGAGCTTGATTCATTCGTTGAGAGCCCTGAGCCCACTCAATGCAGCATGCCAAGAGTGTGATGACGAGAGGTATAGAAGCAAGCACATCAGCTCTGGAACCACACTACTTGGGTATTTATTTACTTTTCTGTCTCAGTCTCTCCATCTCTGAAATGGACATAATCCCAATTCCTATGTAATTGCAGCCCAGAGCAAGTAACTAAACCCTGCTGTCCCCCTCAGATGGAGCCTGTTGGCTTCTACTGCCTGGGTCTCATACCTTCAGGTCACTCCCTGCTCTTCCCCATACCTTCTCCCAGGGGGCCTCTGAGTCCCCTCAAGCCTCTGAAAAGGAAGGGCATATTGTGCAGAGTGTTGTTCCCCAACGACTGCTTCTAAAGTATGTATTTCAGGCAGACCGTATGCAGTTTATAAGGCAATTGGTTAAAAGCTCCTGGTTTCCCCTGGCAACAATTTTTCTTCCTCAAAAATGTTCTATGCCTGGGTAAAAGGCCCATCTCAGAGCCTGGCTTCTAAACACGTCCCCCAGCTTCCCCCAGCTTCCCCCAGCTTGAGGCAGGATTCCAAAGACAGCAAAGAACTTCCCCTAGTCACATGGCAGACCAGGAGTAGAAGTAAATTGTTGTCTCCTAATCAAGTGCCATTTAAAAATATTATTTATTTCAGAGAGGAATGGAGGGAAAAGAGAGAAATATCAATGATGAGAGAGAATCTTTGATCAACTGCCTCCTGCATGCCCTCCATTGAACATTGAGCCCACAACCCGGGTATGTGCCCTGACTGGGAATCAAACCATGACCTCCTGGTTCATAGGCCAACACTCAACCACTGTGTCACACTGGCCAGGCTCAAGTGCTCTTTTGATTATAACACGATCTCTCATTCAGTTTCACATCTATTCCCTCTCCCCCAAACCCAGGCAGGGCCTCAAATCATAGTGAGTAATGAATTTTCCAGACAGGCTCAAAGGAAAACTAGAAGAAGAGCCGCCGAAGCAAAATCGAACTGGCTGTTAAGCCTACTTGGAGCTTGGCTTTTTGCACAGGACCTGGGTCTTCAGCAAGCCTGAGGGAGCACGTGTGTGTGTGTGTGTGTGTGTGTGTGTGTGTGTGTGTGTGTACCTGGGCTAGCCCTAAGTAGGCTGCAGCTCTCTCCTCTGGCTGTTTCCTGCCCTGGTGTTGCAGCCCTAATTGGCCCCTCCACCAAAGAATTCAGACATGTGCATCCATCCTGAGTCAAAAGGTTCCCCATACAGTGTTGGAGCTTCTGCATAATTCAGGTTTTGGTACACATGCAAATGTGCTTCTATATAAAGACATTCATTCATAAATCTAGTCAACAAATATGCCCCTTGCCCAGGAGAACTTGGGTACTCCTGTCAGCATTATTACTTTTTCCTCACCATACTTCAGGTTTATCTGGTGACATAATTTTTAAAATGCTTCCCTATTCATTTTATGCTTTCCTCTTTATAAACCCATTTGAGGCAGACCTAGTGATTTCACTGGTATAAATGGGGAAACTGAAGCTCAAATACCAGAATATACTTTCTGAGGGTCAGAGTCAGTGGCTAAACCAGTATAAGAACCCAGGTTTCCAAACTTCTGGTTCTGTGTGGACTCCACAGCATCAGGCCACCTCCTCCAGGCACAGTGTTCTATGTTCTCTAATGGGAAGCCGTTTCGGTGTTTGAACTATCCTCACCAACTTTATTTTTTCTAACTTCTGAGCCCAGTCTCTGCAGCTGGCATGTATTGTCCAGCTCTTCTGATTCTTTCTCCATATAATATCTAGGATTTCAGAGGATGCCTTCCAAGAGAATCCCTGGATTTTCACTAAGGATATACAAGAAAGAGGTAGTGAGTGGTCAGTGGGGTGTCCTGAAGAACCTGAGTGCCAGGGCAGGGAAGAGAAACTGAATGTACAAGTTCCATCTGTATGTCCTCCTCTCTATCTGGCATTCCAGGGAGTTTGTTAAGATGCCTTCACACCCAGAGGATGTTTTTATTCAGAGAAAGCGAAATCCCTATGGAACTCAATAGTCCCCACCCCAGGTGGTCTGGTACTAGTACGGTGACTCCAGAACGTTTGCTTCTCAGGAAAGGTCAAGGCCCAGCCCACCCTGATGGAAGGAACTGCCCCACCCAATTTCACAGCTCCATCAACCTTACTAAATTCCACCCACTCTTCAAAGTAACCAGCACTTTCCCCAAGTAGGATATGACTGCTCTCTCTCATTTATTCACCCCTAGGTAACCCTGCCCTGAATTAGGACAGAGACCCACATCCTATTCAACCCACCCAACCTGACTGATAGGCCTTCAGAGGCTGTGTTCCGTATCCTCTCCCTTGAAGCTCACTTCTTTCAGAGAGCCTTCCTTAATTAACTCAATTTTCACCTTCCCTTACCCCAGCTTTATTCTTCCCCCTTCTCTACCTTGCTCTTTACCCCAGGGGAACATGGGCAGCTGACCCCTATGGATTTCATCACCTTGCCTCCTTTGCCCTCTGGCTTCCCATTGGGTTCAATCAATGGGAGGCACCTACAGGGGGTGGGAGGGGAGTAGAGAGAGGTCCAGATATGTCTTCTCCTCTATCTCCTATGTGGCAGCACCTTTTGACAGAACCACCCCTTCTGTTGGTGGCCACCCTCTCATGACTCAAACTCTTTGGGACAGCAGGCAGGCAAGCCTTTCATCTTCCCACTGGGGACCATCTCTCTTAGTGCAATGGCTGGGGAAACCATCCCCCCTCTGCTTCTCTGGGGGTGGGCAGAAGGGCAATGAGCAGGTACTTACTGATAAAAGGCTTTGAAGAAGACTAGGAACAGAGGGGTGATGTTCTTTGGGCTGCTGTCATTGGGAGTTCAAGCACAAGGAGAAGGAAATCTCTGGTGGAACTTGATTCATTTTTGAGTGTTCTTGACTGCCTGGAGCAGGCTGTACTCTCTTCTCTCTCTTTCCTTTCCTCCCTTTTGCCTTCACCCCCTCCCTGCTTCCTTTCCTCCCAACCCCCTTGCTTTTATAGTCACACATGTACTCACTCACATGGTATTTCTCTCTCTCTCTCTCTCTCTCTCTCTCTCTCTCTCTCTCTCTCATCTCAACAGCCCTGTCTGAATTACTCTGAAAGCCCAGCTTTCTTTGTCCTTCCCCGGGTACTCCCAGCTGCTTCTCTAGCCTGGGAAAGGAATTTGGGAAGCCAGGCCTGGCTAGGGTCCCACAATCTCAACTGAGTCCCAGGGCCCTGTCAGCTCTTTGTCTCCTGGAAAGTTATGAAGCAGTTATCCCTGAGAGGGAGAAATAAGAGAAGGAGGTATCAAGCCTTCCCTGCTGTCAGATGCCCAGCATTTACTGTCTGCCACAGGCCTCAGCCAGCAAGGCAAAGTCACACAGCTGGAAGAGCTGCTACTGGTCCAGCCATCCCCTGGCATCCTTCTCCCCATCTGACTTTACTGGGAGAGTTGGAGGTGGGAGATTATTTTTTCATCAAAAAAAATAGTTTTGAGTGTCTATTATGTGCTAGGCTCAGGGGATACAGTAATGAACAAAACAGTTATGGCTATTCCCCCTCATGAAGTTTATAGTAGAGGATAAGACAGGCTATGAATATGTCACAAATAATTAATTACAGTGGTTTTCTGTGAGCTCTCTACAATGGGAAAGTAAAGGGCATAATGAGAGCATACATAGGGGGAACTAACCTATCTTGGAAGATAAATAGGCTCTAGGAACAATTCCAATGTGTGTGTGTGTGTGTGTGTGTGTGTGTGTGTGTGTGTGTGTGTGTGTGTGTTGGGTGGGGGAGTAGTCCTTACAGCAGCAAGCAATTCCTGGGACAACAGTCAACTCAGTTCTGACACTATCTATCAAGAGAGAGAATCAGGTCCCACATGATGCTCAGTTTCACAAGCTTGCCTATCCACTTCAGATGTCAGCTACAAGTCCAAGTTATCACCTGTGTTTCTGACTACTGCCTATAAATCAGAGGTTCCCATGACTTCCTCTTTGGGTTCCATTAATTTTACAGAGCAGCTCACAGAACTCAGAGAAACAATTTACTTACTAGATCTCCTGGTAAAGTATAAAGGGATATAACTGAGGAACAGCCAGATGGAACTGATACACTGGCAAGGTATATGGGAAGGGGCTTGGAGCTCCATGCCCTCTCCAAGTGCCACTCTCCCAGCACTTGCACACATGCTCACTAATCTGAAAGCTCTCTAGACCTAGTCCTTTTAGGTTTTCATGGAGGCTTTATTACATAGGAATGATTGATTAAATCATTGTCCATTTACCAATTGCTTTAACTTCCAGCCCCTCTCCCTTCCAAGGGATCAGAGTGTGGGACTGAAAGTTCCAACCCTCGTTTGGCTCATTGGATAGAGTGTCAGCCTGTGAACTGAAGGGTCCAGGGTTCAATTCCAGTCAGGGGCACATGCTTGGATTGTGGACTTGATCCCCAGTAGGGAGCATGCAGGAAGCAGCTGATTAATGATTCTCTCATCATTGATGTTTCTAGCTCTCTCTCCCTTTCCCTGCCCCCTTAAAATCAATAAAAAAATTAAAAAAAGAAAGTTCCAACCCTCTAATCACATGATTGGTCCCTCTGTTGACCAGCCCCCATCCTTACTGGATCTAACACTGTTCCAAAAGTCACCTCATTAACATAATAAAGATACCTTTACCACTCTCATCACTTAGGAAATTTTAAGTATTTTAGGAGCACTGTGCCAGAAAAGGGGATGTAGAAGACCAAATATATATTTCTTGCTAGAGGTCCAGTGCACGAAATTCATGCACAGGTGGGGTTCCTAGGCCTGGCCAATGATCAGGGCCGATCAGGTTCCCTGCCTCCCTGCCTCTCCACCTCCTCCTTCCCTCACCACCTGCATTCGCTGCCACTAACCCCCGGTTCCCTGTCCCGGTCAGGGCCCAGCCCTGATCAGGTAATTGGGACCTGCTAGCCAGAGGGTGGGACCAGGAGGTTGGCTGGCAGGCTCCATCAGCAATCGGGGCCTGCAGGCAGCTCCTACATTTAGCATCTGCCCCCTGGTGGTCAGTGCGCATCATAGCAACTGGTCATTCTAGTTGTCCTGGTCATTCCAGTCATTCCAGTTGTTCTGTTGTAATGGTTGCTTAGGCTTTTATATATATAGATGATAAATCACAGTATCACAGAGGGCCAGGGAAGCTTTCCTGAGGAACTGAGTATTAAACTGATATCTGAGGAATGAATAATATTTAATTAGGCAAAGGAGGGGGTCTGGAAGGAGAAGGCCCTGAGACTGACAACATTTCAGAGTGTTTGAGTAGCCCAATGTGGTTAGTGTAGTGAGAGTAGAAGAGAGTGTTAGGGGTTGACAAGAGAGAGGCAAGCAGAGGTCAGAGCTCATGGAAGCCATGGTAAAGGTTGAACTTGACACTAAGGGCAATAGGAAGCTATTGGAGAGTTTTGTCCATGGGAGTAGCATCTTAGAAAGATCATTCTGGTTTCTGTGGGAAGGATGATTGAAGGAAGGCAAGAGACAACTCAGAGAGACCAACAAGGAAGGTATAGCAGACAGAGTCCAGTTAAGAAAACAGAGCCTACCCTATGTCTTCCAAACAGGGGAAATTTAACATGGAGACTGGGTAACACAGTGGACAGAAGAGCCAGGAAGCCAGACAGTGAATGGTGAGGCAACCCACAGTTTAGCAGCAGCAGGATACTGCTGGAGTAACAGTGGGAAGAGGTGGTGTTACTAGCAGAAGCTGAACCAGTCCAGTGAGAGCCAGAACCGCAGAGGGTTGCCTGGTGAGAAATGGAGCACAGACAAGACATAACTGTTGCCAGAGTCATCACCCAAGTCATAATTAGAGGTGGAGAGAGACCCACTTTCTCTGGCCTTCTAGTCTTCCAACAGTGCCTCCCATTGGCCAATCCCAACACAGAACAGAGTGGGGGATAGACCAGAGATAAAATATGAGTCTAAAGTGGCAAATGAAAGACACAAAGAGGCTGGTATTGCTGTCCAGGTAAGGAATGCTGGTGGCTTGAGCTAGGTGGACTAAGTCATTGCTTGCAACTTTCTATAACCAAACATAACATGTCCAGCAGCCTGTCTCCTAGGAATGAGTTTCCCTAAGTGTCTGATGGTCAGGAAGAGAGTGGTAGGGTTAGGGAACGGAGTCCAGAGGAGCCTCCTTTTGTAGGCTATCACATTTTCAGGAGACCAAATTCCAGAGCAGAGGTTTCAGGTGCTCAGGCTACTCCTGTTTCATCTCCACCAAATCCCCAAAGTACTAATTGTTCTTTTAGACATCAGGAAAATACCAGAATTCTCAGTCCTCTCTGGGAGAGTCTATACTATGACTATGCTAATCTAATCTTCCTAGAACAAAGCTCTGGCCCATGACACTACTCGACTCAAGGACCATCAATAATTCCCCATTTTCTGCAGCAGAAAGTCCAAATTTAGCTTGTTGGCATCCGTCATTGTCTATGACCTGACCCCAATCTACCTCCCCAACTTGATCTCCTCACCTTCTATTAAATATTGCTGCTAATTACTATTTATTGAGAGATCTACTATGAGCTGAATACTATTTTAAGAGCTCTATATGTATTATCTCATCAAATTCTCATAACATCCCTATGCAAAGGTCCTGTAACTATCCTCATTTGTCAGTTAAGGAAACTGAGGCCCAGAGAAGTGAGGTCAATTTTCCATAGTTACTTAGCTATGGGAGCTAGATGTTGTAGACTCCACCCCCAACTTTACTCAATGTTCTACTCACTATGCCGTGCGTCTTTGGACTGCCTTTTTTGGTTCCTTTCCTTTGTTTTACTTAGCTGTAATTCTTTGGCACCCAGTGTCTCACTGGAAAGTTTCCCTAATCACTGCCATTCATACTGCTTTGAACATAACAGCCCTGTGAGCAGGAATTCTCTTGTGACTTCCATGTGGCATCATGAACCAATCCTGGCCTTCCAAGACAGACAGACATCACTATGAAGGCTGTGACCCTGGGCAAGTCACTTCACCTTGCTGAGCTGCCTCAGTTTCCTCATCCCTCATATATAGCTAATGAGGACATCTGCCTCCAAGGTGGCTGGAAAAACGGAGCGAGGCAGTGGATAAAAACAAGACCTTTGATAGTGGAAGTAGAATCTCCTGAATAAAAGCTAACCCTGCCTTGCTTGTTTCCTCATCATATCCATTAGTATGCTCTCTCAGAGAGTTGGGCTATAGCTTGGGGGAGACAAAGACCCTTGAATGGCTCAGTTCCTGTAAAAAGAAGCGGAAGTGATCAATCCATGCAGCCCCTCCACATGGAGCCCGTGTTCTGCGATCTAGATACCTTTGCTTCTGAACCTTGACAACTACCGTGTGGGACAGTGTCAACTACCCATCCACCAAGGCCTTGTAAAAGGAAGTGAGGTTATAAAACATGAGCCAAGCTGAGGCCTTAGACCCCAATCCTGGGGGACAGACCCCAGTGCATTGTGGGAGAAGTTATTCTACTGCCCCAGAAGGGCCATCCCTTCTACTTTCCAGAGTCTTGGTTTGGAAGAGGCACCCTCTTCCAGCCATGGTGGTTGTGCCCCCTGTATCTGGTGAAGCTTGGCTTAAAGGCTACACGTGCCTTCTCTCCCAAGCACTCCCGAGAGAAGACCACCCACAATATCACTGTTGATCCCCTTCAGACAAATATTCACAAAGCATAAAGATGTTTCCAAACAGTTTACTGTCTAAGGAATAGTGTATCCAGCCCAGGAGAAATGAGGCTGGCATTGGGTGTAGGGCCCAAAGTGGGAGCCACTGCAAGTCTGGGCTTTATACTAATCTCTTTGACCCTATCAACACACTCCAACATCTAATTTATATATACAAAAGCCTAAGTGACCATTCGACCATTCGACCAGTACCTATGACAAGCACTGACCACCAGGGGGTAGAAGATCAGTGCACAGGCATGGAAAAATGGAACAGACTGATGAATCTCAGAGGGAAGGAGGGATGGAGGAGGGCAGGAAGAGCTTAAGCAAAGATCTTATATGCATACTAGAGGTCCAGTGGGTTTCCTTGGCCTGGCCTGCGGGGATTGGGCCGAAACCAGCAGTCCGACATCTGAGGAGTCCCAGATTGCGAGAGGGCGCAGGCCAGGCTGAGGGACCCCACTGGTGCATGAATCAGGCCTCTAGTTTGTATATAATTTATAAGTTTATATTTTCCCATAGCAGATGCTTCTAGAACTCCAGATTAGCCCCAGCCTGTGTCAGCCATGACCATGAAAAGCTGAGACAGAAAGCAAAGAAGAAACCAATTGGAGAGAAAGAAAATTTTCACCTCTTACCTGATTTCTTTCAGATATTGTACCTGTGCCTGGTAGTTGTTTGCATGTCTGGAATTTGTTCTCACTGGCCACCTCTGCTCATTAGCTTCTCTCCTAGAATAATTGTTCTTCTGTGTACTTCTGTCTTCTCCAAAAAGCCTCACACAGCCTGGGCACTTGATTTTGATATAGTAGTAATCATCCCTCTCCTATATATGCATACTGCATTTAGCAGTTTGTAAATTGTTTTCACATAAATTATCTCATTTGACACCCTCCCCACACTCTGAATGCAAAGGGATATGGTGAGAGAGAGATGATAAATGGAATTCATGCTGGGCATGGATGCAGGAGTTCTAAGTGCTAGTACTGGTGTGGCTAGTTACCTATTCTGTGGCCTTGAAAACTTGTCTCCTTAACTGTAAAATGAGGGGATTGGATCACATCTGAGATTAAATTTTACACAATAGGCAGACTACCTGGAGCCCTGCCTGAAGGTTGATTCTGAGGACATCTGGGTGAAAGGAGAAGGAGTTCCATGATGGATCAGCAATGTCTGCTGTGGATGAGTGAGGGGAATGGTGGTGCATGCACCACCCACTCACCCTCTTTAGACTAGAGGTTTATTTAAGAGCCTACTTCAGTTCTGAGAGCTTTAGGTTTTCAAGGGCTTTTCCCTGAGATGAAGGCAGAGCTGAGGCTAGGCTTATTTTTCTACCCAATAAACCTTCCACCTCCCCTTCCAAGTTCCACTGGGGCCATTGTACCCATAATTTACTTTGGCCCTCAGAACCTAATTGAGATTTGCTGAGTATTTGCCTTGTAATGTGGGGAAATCCACTTCCACTAATGTTATTTTCAAGGTACATTCATGTTGTAGCCTGAATCAGCATTTTAGTATTAATGTACTTAATGGATACAATTTAGTGTGTAGACAGTACAGAGAAGAAAATAAAAATATTATGTAACTCCACCACACAGGGTAATTAGTGTACACATATGATGTATTTCTTTCCAGATATGTATAACTTTTATAATAGATACAAATCCTATCTAATAATAGACAAACATGGTAATTGACTGTACCTTCACTATGCCTCCCATTGGTTAATCAGAGCGATATGCAAATTAACTGCCAACAAAGATAGCAATGTATTTGCATATTGTAGGCAGGGTGGGACAGCAGGAGCCACCATCCAGGCCCCTGTGTGCAGCCCGGGTGGCGTGGGGCTCAGGCAGGGTGTGGCGATCGCAGGGGCCCCGCCCCGTGTGCAGCCCTGGCTGGCACGGGGTTCAGGAGGAGCGATCAGCAAAGTGGGACTGGGGATTGTCAAATGGGCGCAAGGTAGACCTCCTGGTCCTTCCCCTCAGCCGGCAGGCTCCTATCAATCTTCAGTTTCTACTGAAAGGAATGTGGCGCCTCCACTGCGCAGCCTCCCAGGACTCGCAGGCTCTGGAGTGGAGACTTAAACAAGGACTTCAGAACCTGCTCAGGGGAATAACTGCCACCTTCCTACTCCACAGCTGCTTCTGTGTCTGCAAGAAATTGCGCATGCTCCTCCCTGTGACATGGGTGGGGCCAGAGCCTGAGTTGAGTGGTTCCATGATAGTGATAGCAGCTGGACCAGTGCAGGGATGGAGGGAGGGAGGGCAGGGAAGGAGAAAGGGGGAAGCCCTGGTTCCCTGCTCCTCCTCCCACAGGCATGGCCCTTGATGCTGTTATGATAAAAGGAGTTGTGTTTTTCTAACTCTGTCTGGGTAAAGGAAACAAGTGTCTGTTGACTTCTGATCTTACTCTCAGAGCTGCCAGTTAATCCCTCTGGATGCATCATATCCAACCTCCAAAGGATCCGAGGGGCAGGATCAACCTTCGTTCCATAGTTGAGGAAACAGACCAATAAACACATGTTTCTCATGCCTCAGTGTCAACTCCCACAGAAATCTCCGGGTAATGACTCAGATTCTATATCTAAGGGTATATTTTCTTCTGTTTTCATGTTTAATTCAGCCCCAGGAATCAAATAATACAATAAAGAATAAAATTAGTTCAGAGGGCTCAGCATTGTATTCCCAGGGCCTTTGGTCCCACACAAACTGCAGAGCTCAGTTATCCTGAGATGAAAGGAAAGAAAAGAGAAACGTGAAAGGTTTCCTAGCTCAGTCACAGAGACATCTCATAACCACATATTAAGGACACGACATTAACTTAGGGGTGGAAAGGACACAAATGAAATAGAAGATAGAGCCATTTGGAGTGAGCAGGCCAGCAGGGGGGGCAGTTGGGGGCAAGCAGGCCAGCAGGGGGGCAGTTAGGGGTGAGCAGGCAGGCAGGGGGGTAGTTGGGGTGAGCACACTGGTACAGGGGGCAGTTGGGGGTGATCAGGCTGGCAGTGGGGGCATTTGGGGGTGAGTAGGCTGGCAGCGGAGGGAAGTTGGGGGCAAGCAGGCTGGCAGGCAGAGTGGTTAGGGGAAATCAGGCAAGCAGGCAGGTGAGTGGTTAGGAGCCAGCAGTCCCAGATTGTGAGAGGGATGTCCGACTTCCAGTTTAGGCCCAATCCCTGTAAACCGGCAGTAGGACATCCTTCCAGGGGTCCCAGATTGGAGAGGGTGCAGGCCGGGCTGAGGGACAACCCCCCTCCACCCCCGAGTGCACAAATTTTTGTGCACCGGGCCACTAGTATATTATAAACACATATTATGCTATTAAGGAGGCTCCAAAATTGTGATTTTAAAAATAAAACAGCTGTCCATTGTTTCATCCTGTGGGTGAGCTGTGATTTATTTAAACAATTCCCTATTTTGGGTGTTTAGGTGGTTTCCAATTTCTCTTAAACTGCCATGTTTTAAACAGTGCAAAGAGTCTCCTTAGTCTAAAATGGTTTCAGGGTAGCCCAGCACAGAGGCCAGGGAATGTTTGAGACACACTCTTAAAGTTCCTCTTGTGCTCAATATCCAAGGGGATGTCTTCTTTTCTATTCTCCTTGCAAAATTTATTTCAGCAATAATTGGGATTCTTTTGTCTGCTATCTGAGCTGACATACTATTCCTCCAAGTTCTCTAGCAGCCCTTTAACTAAATCCAGGCTGCTTATAGCTTTGGCCTTCTTGGTGACAAATCCTAATTCTTGGCTTATCTACCCAATTTGGCAGCTGTCAAGAAACAATGTTTGCAAGGACCCACAAGAATAGCTTTACAGGTACCTTCCAGGTCCCAGTAGGCAACCAGAGTAGCCAAGATCCTTCCAGAGATAGGGATGGTAGAGAATAATGGCAGCTTAAGCTAAGGACTATGGGGGCAAGAATGATGGAAGCAGTCTCTCAAGACAGTTAGCCTAATTTGTGGAGTCTATTGTTCATGGCTGGGCACTCTTGTGAGCTTCTATTAGAGGAAAGTGGGGGAAGAGAGGTCCTGATGAGGAAAGGTGTCAATTCAGAGACAGGAGGACCAGTCAGTAGAGGTTGATGATCTTCTGGAAGGTAGACATTGAAGAAAATAAAATGTGGAAACAATGACACATAAGACCAATGATTTTTCACACCCTTTCCAAGGTATACCAACAGATATTGCCTTCCATATCCCAACAACTGTCTTCAGAAGCTGGATAGGGCAAGGGTTATGATGCTTTTATGGAGTAAAGGAAAAGGAAGCTTGGAGAAGTGAAGTAACTTACCCAAGGAAAAGAACTCATCCATCCATTCATTTGACAAACAAGAGCAGGAACTATGCTGGTCACAAAGATGAATACAGCTCAATCCTGATTCTTTACAGACACCAGTCATATGACAGGAATAGTGAAGTAGAGAAGCTATTGTGCCTGTAGACACCTTGCCCATATGGTTGGCAGGTTGCACAGGTTGCTCTGCCCAGCATCTGGCATGGGATGTATAATAGGGTGCTAAACATGGTCCCTAGGACTTTTGGAGGCTTAGCAAAAGATTCTAGCCCTACACCCCTCCATGTTCTCTGACTGAAAAACGACCATTCCCCTGGATGATATTATTTCCCTGAGATGGGATCTGAGCTTTGACAGCACAGTCAAGTGGAAAGGGACACCCAAATGATCTCAAAGAGGGTTCAGGTTTTTCTCTGTGAGTAGTGAGCTTCCTGTAAGTGGGATTGTGCAAGCAGAGGCTGTGAGAACACTTTTTGGGAATGCTGCAGAAGGGTTTAGGGTACCAGGTGCCAGTAGCAGTGGAATAGAACTAGATGGACTTCCATGCCCTTTCCTGCTTTAACAGCTGGGATTTGTAGACTCCACCCAGCTGTTTTCCATGGATGACAACAATGATTTCCTATACATAAATATAGTGGTGCACAGTTCCCCAGCTGCCGGGGGCAAGGGGTGGTTAGGCGAGTGGTCTCAGAGAGACTCCTTGATATTTCTGTCATTTTCCTTACCTGTCCCATGAGGTTGAGTCCCCACCCTCAATGTAGCCCTAGTCACTAGGTGAGGGATGAGCCTTGGACACTGAAGGTTTGGCATCTGCACACACTTACAGTAGTTGATCTTATAGGAGGTGAGGGATGCTGGAAATCAAGCAGCAAGTTGTCTGCCCTCCTAATGCAGATCTACTTTGGGAGTGGCCCAGCTACGCTCTTAGCTCTTTGCTCCTGCTAACTCATTTAGAGAATTGGTGCTTGAAGTCCTAACTAGAAGATGCATATCTATGCAGGGATTTCCCAGGGAATGGCCTAGTGAGGGAAATAAGAAGGGAGAGAGGAGAAACTTTTTTCGAACTCCCTATGTGCCAGGTGCCTTATTTAGCACCAAAGGAAGCATGAGTTAATGGAAAGACTTTAGAGTTAGACATTCACTCATGAGTAATTTTGTCCATTTATTTAACAAACATGTATTGAGCCCACTACGTGTTGGGCATTGTGCTAGATACTGGGGATACAACAGTGAAAAAACATGACCTCTGACCTCATGAAACTAAAGTCTACTGGGAAAGACAGGCATAAAGCAAATGATTCCCCAAGTTTTTTTTGTTTGTTTGTTTTTTTGTTTTTTTTAGGGGTATGATTTTTTTTAATTAAATCTTTATTGTTCAGATTATTACAGTTGTTCCTCTTTTTTCCCCCCATAGCTCCCCTCTACCCGGTTCCCACCCCACCCTCTGCCCTTACCCGCCCCCCTCTCCGTCCTCATCCATAGGTGTACAATTTTTGTCCAGTCTCTTCCCGCACCCCCACACCCCTTCCCCCCCTGAGAATAGTCAGTCCACTCCCTTTCTATGCCCCTGATTCTATTACATTCCACCAGTTTATTCTATTCATTCGATTATTTATTCACTTGATTTTTAGATTCACTTGTTGATAGATGTGTATTTGTTGTTCATAATTTGTATCTTTACCTTTTTCTTCTTCCTCCTCTTCTTAAAGGATACCTTTCAGCATTTCATATAATACTGTTTGGTGGTGATGAACTCCTTTAGCTTTTTCTTATCTGTGAAGCTCTTTATCTGACCTTCAATTCTGAATGATAGCTTTGCTGGGTAAAATAATCTTGGTTGTAGGTTCTTGCTATTCATCACTTTGAATATTTCTTGCCACTCCCTTCTGGTCTGCAAAGTTTCTGTTGAGAAATCAGCTGACAGTCATATGGGTACTCCCTTGTAGGTAACTGACTTTTTATCTCTTGCTGCTTTCAAGATTCTCTCTTTGTCTTTTGCTCTTGGCATTTTACTTATGATGCGTCTTGGTATGGTCCTCTTTGGATTCCTTTTGTTTGGGGTTCTCTGCACTTACTGGACTTGTAAGTCTATTTCTTTCACCAGGTAGGGGAAGTTTTCTGTCATTATTTCTTCAAATAGGTTTTCAATATCTTGCTCTCTCTCTTCTTCTGGCACCCCCATAATTCGGATGTTGGTACACTTGAAGTTGTCCCAGAGTCTCCTTACACTATCTTCATATTTTTGGATTCTTTTTTCTTTTTGTTTTTCCAGTTGTGTAATTTTTGCTTCTTCATATTTCAAATCATTGACTTGATTCTTGCGACCCTCTAGTCTGCTGTTGGAACTCTGTATAATATTCTTTATTTCAGTCAGTGTATGCTTAATTTCTAGTTGGTCCTTGTTCATATCCTCGAGGGTCTCATTAGATTTCTTGAGGGTCTCACTAAATTTATTGGTGGTTTCTAGAAAATTCTTGAAAAACCTTATAAGTGTGGTTTTGAACTGTATATCCAGTAGTTTGCTTTCCTCCGTTTCTGTCATTTGTGACCTGTTTCTGTCATTTGGCTGCTTCCCTGTGTTGATAGAGTGGGTTTCTGTGCTAGGTGTCCTATAAGGCCCAGTGGCTCAGCCTCCCCAATTACCTGAGGTGGACACTCTTGGTGCACCCCTTTGTGGGCTTTGTGCACAGTCTTGTTGTAGTTAAGCCTTGATTGTTGTAGGTATCACTGGGAGGAATTGACCTCCAGGCCAATTGGCTGTGAGAATCAGCTGTGTCTATAGTGGAAGAACTTCTGTGTTGGAGACACCCTTCTGGGGCAAGACTTGCTTCAGTGGGCTCACTGAGTGTGCCCCCTGAGTGTGTCCCTTATGGATCTAAGGAGTTGTAATCTGGATGGTCCCACTCTGACCACTGGGTACACTGGCTCTTGGATCTCTAAGGAGGTGCTAATTTTGCCTCTGCCTGAGGCTACCCAGCAGGAGCTATGGAGAGATCTGAAGATTCCTCTTCTTTGTTTGGGATTTGGAGGTGCCCAGATGAGTCCCAGATGTGAAGCAATGCAAGCTGCTGTGGGACCTTGGGCCTTCTTTTGGAAGTTCTGGGTCTCTCTGACCCAGCTGCAGTTTGTTAGGTAATTTTCAGATTGCAAAGGGCCAGGCTGTTTGTATGCAAAAACCTCTGAGCACAGCTTGGGTGGGGAGGTGTCTCAGGGAATCAACAGGGCAGAGCAAACAGCTATGGCTGATCCTCAGTCCTACTCTAAGAGGCCCCGCATCTCAGTGTCTTGGTAATTGCTGCAATCACCTCTGAGAGAAAGCTGCCCTCGAGTTCCGACCAATGCCAGACAGTCTAGTTTCTCCTCGTATGAGTCTGGGTCCCCAGAGACTCACCAGGAACTGGCGTTCAGAGCCGTCGGGAGCTTGAGACTCCCTCCCGATTGAAAAAAACAACCGTGTCCTCAGTTGCCAGCCCTTTCTACATGCGCCTCCGTACCTCTGCACTTTACTTCCGCACCTCCTCTGAGTCTCAGTGTGCTTTTCTCTTTCCTTCTAGTTGTAGAATTTCCACTCAGCCAGCCTTTCTGTGGTTCTGGATGATGTCCGTTTTGTCTTTTAGTTGTATTTTTGAACTGGTTGTTCGAGGCAGCAATTTCTGGTGTTTACCTATGCCACCATCTTGGTTTCTCCTCTGATTCCCCATGTTGATCCTGAATTACAGGCATGAAAAATGCTCTGAAAAGAGAGAGAGTGAGGGAGAGAGAGAGAGAGAGGTTTCGAGAGTGCATAGCAACAGGATTCCAGTTCAGGTTTGGGGAATGGAGGAAAGTGTCAAGAAAATACTTTATGAGGATAAGGCCCATAAATAATATTTAAAGGATAAGAATGAGCCCTGGCTGGTGTGGCTCAGTTGGTCGCCAGTTCGATTCTAGGCCAGGGCATATTCCCAGGTTTCAGGCTCAATCCCCAGTAGGGGGCATGCAGGAGGAAGCTGATTGATGTTCTCTCTTTTATAAAAATGAACAAAAATATTTTTAAAAGGATGAGAATGAGTTAGCTAAATCAAGAATTAAGGGGCCTAAGAAAAGAGAGGAGCTGGGGGACTAGATAAAAGAAGTTGAGGGGAATAAGCAAAAGATACATATCCTATCTAATAATAGACAAACATGGTAATTATCCATACCTCCAACATGCTTCCCATTGGCTAATCAGGGCGATATGCAAATTAACTGCCAACCAAGATGGCAGCCATCAGCCAGGCAGCCTAAGTTAATAGGAGGCTTGTTTGCTCCAGTGAAGGAGGATGCCAAGGTTCCCTGCCTACTGGGCTCTGAGTTTGCACTCTAAGAAACAATGCTGCAATTATAGAAGTTAAACAAGCCAGATACCTGCTTTCAGCAGCCGAGGTCTCAGAGCTGGAGCCAAGCCTCAGAGCTAAAGCTGGCTCTCAGTTCCAGTGACATCCATAGAAGGTAAATAAATCCCAGAATAAAAAAGAAAGAAAGAAAGGAGAGGTTGGAAGCTTCAGTTACCCACCAGCCTGAAAACGGCCCTCAGCCCCTCACCCACACTGGCCAGGCACCCCAGTGGGGACCTGCCAGGGTCCAACCCCAGCAGGTCCAGGGGTTCCCAAAGGTGCAGACGGAGTCGGCGAAGAAGGAATGACACGGAGACAGCGTTCAGTTGATCAGCAGCCTAGCCAGGATCTCCAGCCAAGTTCTGGTCTGGATCTCCAGAGAGGTTCTGCCGTTTATTGTCTTGTTACATCCGTATTTATCCCAGTTGATTTTAATCCTGTCAATTTCTATTACAAAGGTTAGGGCATTTCTTATCTCCATTCCAGGGAGTAAAGATTATGTAGCTTAAGCATGATTGTTTGTAGTGATTAACTACCCACCTGGCACTTAGTTAAGGAGTTTTATCCCCTCCCTGACTTCAGGGAAAAATTCCTACCTGGGGAAACAACCTTTCTCGGAGAGGTGACCTTGGTTAAAACACACAGCGCTAAGGGGAGCAAACATATTAAGAACAGTATGCTATATACGCCAGGTCCCTTGAAACATATGCTGTGCAGATGTTTCTTTCCTGCAGCGACTGTGTCAAGCAGCAAGGATGGACCGGCTTCCGGCAGGGACCCCCACCCTGAAGGGGGTGTGACCAGATGCAAACAGCCATCATCCCCTCATCCAGGCTGGCCAGGCACCCAAGCAGGACCCCCACCCTGATCCAGGACACCCTTCAGGGCAAACCAGCCAGCCCCCACCCGTGCACCAGGCCTCTATCCTATATAGTAAAAGGGTAATATGCCTCCCAGCACCAGGATGAGAGGAGCCATGAGGCCTCCTGAACCCAGGATCAGCAGAGCTGCGAGGCCTCCCGGCACTGGGATCAGTGGAGCAGTGAGGCCTCACTGCCCCTGTGTCAAGCGGAGCCACGAGGCCTCCCAGCACTGGGATCAGCAGAGCTGCAAGGCCTCCTGACCCCTGGAGAAGCATGATGCGGGCAGCACCCAAACCCCCTGATCATCCTGCGGATTTGTGTGTGACAGGGGGCGGCGCCACACCTCCCTATCCGCCCTGCTCTGTTCCTGACAGGGGAAGGCGACCCAACCCCCTGATCGGCCCTGCTCTGTGTGTGACATGGTGGAGCCGCAACCTCCCCATCGGCCCTGCCCTGAGTGTGACAGGGGGGAGTGCTCCAACCCCCTGATCAGCCCTGCTCTCTGGGTGACAGGGGGCGGCACCCCAACCCCCTTATATGCCCTGCTCTGTGTGTGACAGGGGGCGGTGCCCCAACTCCCCTATCGGCCCTACTCGGTGCATGACATGGGGGAGCTCCCCAACCCCCTGATAGGCCCTGCTCTGTGTGTGACAGGGGGCAGTGCCCCACCCCCCTGATCGGCCCTGCTCTGTGGGTGACAGGGGGTGGTGCTGCAACCTCCCCATCGACCCTGCCTTGAGTGTGACAGGGGGTGGTGCCCCAACCCCCCAATTGGCCCTACCCTGAGCGTGACTGGGGGTGGCATCGCAACCTCCCGATCCGCCCTGCTCTGTACATGACAGGGGGTGGCACCCCAACTCCCCAGTTGGCCCTGCTCTGAGCCCGACCAGGGGCTGCACCTAGGGATTGGACCTGCCCTCTGCCACTCAGGAGAGGGCCTAAGCCAGCAGGTCATTATCTCCCTAGGGGTCCCAGACTCTGAGAGGGCACAAGTGGGGCTAAGGGACACTCCGCCGCCAGTGCACAAATTTTTGTGCACCGGGCCTCTAATATATATATATATATATATGGTTGGGCGGATAGGTGGAGGTGGACGAAGGGAAGGATATGGGGATAAAAACAGACTTTGCTTGGGGTGATGGGTGCACGATGCAGTGTGCAGATGATGTTTTGCTGAGCTGTACATTTGAAACCTGTATGGTTTTGTGAACCAATGTCACCCTAATAAATTCAATGTTTAAAAAAGGAAACTAGGCATCACAGGGCAAGGCTGAGAATGAAGGGATGGATGTCGCAGATATAGAAAATATTACAAGTTAGGGCATCAGGATGGAAAAGAGATTAGAATGCTTAAAGAATTGGAAGGAGAATGGTATGACTACAGGCAAAGAGATTGAACTACTCTGCAGGCATGTTCCTTCCTCATCCCCCTCCAGATACCCAAGGGTTAGAGATTGTGTGCTTCATTTGAAGGAGAAGAGTGAGGCTCTGCAGAGGAAACTAGCTACTTGATTCCTTGACAGTGGTAACCTATCAAACTTTCCCAGGCCTGAGCCCAGCTCTGCGTTTCATCAAGCAACTCAGCATGTTATAAATCAGGGGTCCTCAAACTTTTTAAACAGGGGGCCAGTTCACTGTCCCTCAGACCATTGGAGGGCCAGACTATAGTTTAAAAAAAAAACTATGAACAAATTCCTATGCACACTGCACATATCTTATTTTGAAGTAAAAAACCAAAATGGGAACAAATACAATACTTGTATTTGCATGTGGCCCGCGGGCTGTAGTTTGAGGACCCCTGTTATAAATCCTTAGAGGGAGGTTCTTTAACCTAGAAGGTGCATAAACCAGTCTAGGTATCTCCACCTTGTTCTTAAGCATCTGCTTCTAGTGTTCCCTCACTTGAGATATTTTCTGTCTGCTCTCTGCCAGGCCTGTGCTGGGTTGCTAAGGATATGTAGATGCATTTGACAGTTTTACCTCAATGAGTGGGGAGACACTCATAAAAAACAATGACCTTTATTATCAGGAATCTAACTTTATCATCAGGAATCTAACCTCAGTGTCTAACTTTACTCTTTCCTGCTCAATCCAGGATGATGTCATCCCAGTCTCTTTTACACCAGCCCTCCCTGTTTCCTGACATCACCTTGGCAGGCTGTAATAGCAGCATGAGATATTAGGTTGAACTGCTAATGTTCTCTGCTCACCAGGACGAAGGATTTCCAATTGCCTTCTGGATTTTCTCTCTCTACTGCTCTATCTCCCAGCACTCAAAACTCACCAGAAAAGTATTTATGTGAGCCTGAGCTAGTGGCAAGGGCAGAGTGAGGTGAGGCTCACCAGAAGGGCAAGAGTCACAGGAGCAACACTGAGTTGGCAGGGAAAGGCCCCAATCTTTCATCACCACCGCAACCTCCCCAAGCCATTCCAATTGCTAGCTCTCTCACAGGACAGGAGGTGGGAGGAACAGGAAGAGAGTCGTGAATCAGTGATAGAGAGTTGAGGCTGGGAACTGGGCAGCCTGGGGCTGAGTCTTTGCCAGCTGTGGGATTGTGGTAGGCACTACCAACATCAAGTATAGGCTCTCTGCACTTCCAGGTACACAAAAGATTATATGTCTCCACTCTTTCGTGATTAGTTCTGGACAAAGAAGTGAGGTAGAAGTGACAGGGGTCACATCTAGACCTAAGCATTTAATTTCAGATCCTCAACTCGCCACTTTTCTCTTCCACAGTTTTAAAAAATGTTTTTCTTTATTGAAAGTATTACAGATGTTCCTTTTCCCCACTCCGTTGACTCCCTCCACCCTGCTCCTACCCCTTCCCAGGTTTTCACCGCACTATTATCTGTGTCCATGGGTTATGTATTTATATATATATGAGTTCTTTCATTACTCTTCCCACCCCCTTCCTCTGAGACTCGTCAGTCTATTCCACAGTTTTGGTGATGATGGAAGCCCAAGGTGAGATGGTGGTGTCATTGTCATAAGATGGTGGCTGCTCTCCCAACCAGGGTCCTAGAACCATTCTGCTGACCCTCAATGGACATATAATATAAGAAAAGTAAACTCACTGAGATTTAGGTGATGTTTATTATGGTATCATAACCAGGCCTGTGCTTCCTAAAACAGGAATCACAGGCAAATTATTTAACCTCTCTGTGCCTCAGTTTCCTCATCTGTAAAACTGGGGTCATACAAATCCCAACTTGTATTATATGGATATAAGGAATAAGGGATTTAGAGCAGTTTTGGGCATGTAATAGTGTATTCAATCAATGTTATATTTATTACTTTTATCTCCCACCAGAAAAATCATCTCAAATTTGATTGGATTAAACACAGATACAGAAACAGACACCTAGGTATGAGAGAGACTTTAAAGTTTTCTGGTTCCACCCTTATTTTGTGCTTTGGTCTTCTGTGCAGCACATCTGCCAAGTAATATCCAGCTCTTCTGCAGGTCCCAGCACTGATTGCAAAGGCAGAGTTGAAACTTGTTCATAGACACCTTCCCTATCCCCACCCCTAGTGAATCTATAGTAGGGGTGGTAATCAGACCTGGGATTCTGGCCTACTCCTCAGGTGTGCATCTGGTGACATTGGTACCATGCAGGGCCCATTTCTGCTGTCACTTATAGAGTCATGGAGGGAAGGAACTGGGCAACTCTCTTCTCAGGCTGTTTGGAAACTCTATAATCCTCCACCCCTATATAGTCCTCTTTGCAGTGCTCTCATTGGTATCCCCTTAAAGATGCTTCCCTAAACATGCTTCCTGGGCTCAGAATCCTTCTGACCATCTCCCTCAATCGCTCCATCTCCTTTCCTCCTCTTGTGTCCTTTATGAAAGGAGCTCCCTGTTGTCTTCCTTCATCAACCCACTGTGTGTATTCTTCCCAGACTCTTAAAAATTGGCTCTTTGCCTCTCCACTATCTGGTTCCCATGGTGGTCACAGTCCTCCCTCCACCCCCCACTCCCCAGCTAGATTGTAACAGAGGCTGGGGGCAAAGGACACTACTTGTGAGCAGATTAAAACATATAGGCACTTATAGGCCCTTGTGGTCACACAAATGAAGTACCATATGAGAGAAGTGGAGATACTGGATTCCAACTGTCACTCTCACCTGTCACTCACAGTGTCTCACTGCCACCATTTGGGATAAGTTATTGCCTTATGCTAAATTGCAATCAACCCAGGAAGTCTACTGGTCCTGGCTATGTTGATGAATTAGGATAGCTATCCCCAAAGCCTGGGCTGAGGAACTCTTCACTGCAATCATATGGGATGCATGTGAAAAATGCAGACTTCTGAGGTGGTTTCATGGGGCTGGTTGTCTGTTATTGGAAGAGGGGCTGCTGGGAGAAGAAAAAAAATTTGAGCACAAGTCCTTACTCTCCTGCCCCAGGAACCACCCAGATCCCATTTACAACTTATGCTTGTGACAATACCTCCAAAGTCTGAAGTCAGAGACCATGTCCCCTGGAGTTTCTACTTCTAAGTAAAAAGAGAGTGGGCCTCCACAAGATTCAGGAAAGCAGTTGTACTTGGAGGACATCTCACTCCACCTGGAAGAAGAGGACTAACAAGAGGGTATCAGTTGAAACTACAGCAAGAGGGGTCCATGGTAGAGATGGAAATACTGATCAGATAGAAGGGAAAATTCCTGGCAATAAAACTTCTTCCTATTTGTCCGTGTAGTGACTTGCAGTTTGTAGAGCTCTTTCACGTTCACACTTAACACTATGAGGTGGATACTAATTATATCTTTTTTATAATTGGCAATTGGGCCTTGGAAATATTAAGTAATGTGCTCTAGATCACACAGTTACTAATAGTGGAGGAGAGATTTGACTCCAGGTCTCCTGCCCCTGGGTGATAATCATGGGTGATTCTATGTCAGTTGTATTACCCCTGTACATATTCCATGTCTCAGAAAGGCCACAAGTGTGTTGGAGTTCCCAGAGGGTCATCTAGTTCAATAGTGAAGTCTTTTTTCTCCCTAGGGAGAAAATGGAAGGGATGGACCCTGGTCCTTGTGGGTAATTAACCTTTATTGTTCTCCACTGAGCTCCCAGTTATCAGCAGCCACTGTTTGAACAAAGGTGTTTCCCTGAAAGATCTCTGGACTGGCTGATAAGGTACCCACATCTCTCCTCAAATGGGATACTGTTGGAATAGAAGACACCTGTCTCCATTCTCCTCCCATGGGCTGCTCCCAAATAGCTTACCTATTACTTGCTAGGTGATATTCACTTCAATGAGAATGCATAAGGGACAAAGATCACCCTAGTCAACTCCTGTCTTAAAGCAGGAAAGCCAGAGTCAACTCCTCAGTGACTCCTCTGCTGAAGGAGTTTGGAAGAGATTTCATAGCTCTTCTTTGTGTCTTCCTTCTCTGGTCACCATCTCTGTTCAATATCTCAAGCAGCCATTCTTGTGCTAGGAAGAATTTGTTGTATGTACTTCAGCATCAACCTGGGGTACAAAAGTACCGGGTTCTTGTCCCCTCTCAGCTATGAACTCATTGTGTGACCTTGACCACTCACTCCACATCTCTGGGCCTCACATTTTAAAGGCCTTTCTATTGAATAGCTCCAAAGTCTCTGCTCAGATGATACTATGTCAACAATTGACATGCACATCTGAAACTGAAAATTCACTATGGGGAAGAAATTGATGGACCAAAAAGAGAATAATGTATTCATTAGAAATATAAACTTGTACTCAGATGTACTTAGGGATATTTAGTTGGGATTTAACAGAAAATAGCAAAATGGGAAGGGAAGAGGCAGGCATATGGGAAAGATGTGGGCAGACAAGCTGATGGCCTCAGAAAAAAGAGGGAAGAGTCTTGGTCAGTGTTGCTCAGTTGGTTGGAGCATGGTCCCATGCACCAAAACATTGCAGGTTCAATTCCCAGTCAGGGCATACACCCATGTTTCAGGTTTGATCCCTTGTCAGAGCAACCAATTGATATTTCTCTCTCTCTCTCTCTCTCTCTCTCTCTCTCTCTCTCTCTCTCTCTCTCCCTCTCTCAAATCAATTTTAAAAATTATCAAAAGAAGAAGAAGAGGGAAGAGAGGTAAGAACAAACAGATCTGGTAAAAAATAACAGGGCAAAGGGTGAAAGTGTCGATAGTCAAATCCAAAAATGGACAGAACTGAGCTATTTGAGAGAAATGTTGGCACTCCTGAGTCTCCCCTTGGATGTCCCACCAGTACCTCAAAGTCAACATGGCCCCACCCCATGTCAGCGTTTCTCCCCTCCTGAAGCAGATTCTTCAGCCAACCAGTCCCTAAGTCCAGTCCTCCTTACCTCTCAAGTTTGAGTTTGTTCCCTCCTTCATATTCACACTGCCACCACCATGTCCCACCACTCACCTGGAATACCAGAGTGCCCTCTGTTTCCTTGAGTCCACTCTTGTCCCTCCAACCCATGCTACACACCCTGACATACTCTTCTGACTCCTCATTGTTCTTCAGATAAATTCCAAACTCCTTGCCACAGCCTACAAGGCCCTGTGTGTTTTGGTGCTTGCCTTCTTCTCCAGCCTTATCTCTTCTGCTCCGTGTAGACAGCAGCAGTCCTATTTTACAAAGGACTCGTGCCCATCTCCAGACTTTTACACATGCTGCTTCCTCTGCCAGAAACATCTTTCTTCTTCTTTCTTCATCACTTGGAATACTCCTTTGAGCCTCATCTTAAACAATCTTTCCTCTGGAAGCCACTCTGGCTTAGGGGTTTCTCTTATGGTCTCCCACAACCCCTGGGCTTCTATTTGTCACAGAACTGATCACAAATCTGTATTTATCTGGTTACATTCTAGACTCCCTCACTAGGTGGGAGATCCTTGAGGACAGGGATTTTATTTCTTTACCCTTGTATGGCATTTTGTAGGTACTTAACAATTATGTGTTGGATGAATACTCTGGAAACAGCTTGGTACCTTGTGCACAGTAAGCCAATGTGTATCAGATTGAATTATTATCCAGGAAAGAGGCTGGAGGTGGGGATGTTGAGGAAACTGGGCAGGACTGGAAAAGAGTTTGAGGTAGTGGAGCAGAGTGTCGGCTGGAACCTGAAGTTTCTGCTAGGAAGAACTAGGTGAGCTGAGAGAAGGGAAAGGCTGTCCAGGCTGCAGGGGTTGGTGGTGTGGGGTGCATGTCATGACATGAAGACCTGAAGGAAAGACACCAGATTTAGCCCTAACAGGGGACCAGGCAGTTCTCTGTAACTGCACTGCCTGGTTCACACACTTGTGTGGGCTGGCGGAGTGCTTGTGCACACTATGATAGTTGCAGTCCAGATGGCTGGTAAAGGATGATTTAGGCTGTGATACCCCACTTTTTTTCTTTAAAAAATCTTTATTGTTGAAAGTATTACATATGTCCTCTTTCCCCGCCCCCCATTGACCCCTTCTAGCCCAGCCCTGCCTCCTGCCCCAAGCCTTCACCACCCTATTGTCTGTGTCCATGGGTTATACATATATGCATACAAGTTCTTTGGTTTATCTCTTTGCACCCATCTACCCACCCACCCCTGCCTTCCCTCTGAGATTTGATAATCTGTTCCATGCTTCTGTTTTTCTGAATCTATTTTGTGCAATAGTTTATTTTGTTCATTAGATTCCACATATGAGTGAGATAATGTGATACTTGTCTTTCTCTGATTGGCTTATTTCGCTTAGCATAATACTCTCCAGGTCCCTCCATGCTGTCTCAAAGGATAAAATATCCTTCTTTTTTTACTGCTGCATAGTATTCCATGGTATAAATGTACTATAACATTTTTATCCACTCATCTATTTTTTAATTTAAATTCTTTATTGTTTAAAGTATTACACAAGTCTCCTTTTTCCCTCATTGATCTCTCCCCAGCTGCTCACACACCCCTGCACATGCCCTCACTCCCTACTTTCTGTGTCCATTGATTATGCTTATATGCATGCATACAAGTCCTTTGGTTGATCTCTTACCGCCACCCCCAAACCCCCCGCCCGCCCTGCCTTCCCTCTTAGGTTGGATGGTCTGTTCAATGCTTCTCTGTCTCTGGCACTATTTTTATTCATCAGTTTATGTTGTTCATTATATTTCACAAATGGGTGAGATTATGTGATATTTACTAGTATCTTCCTCCGACTGACTTATTTCACTTAGCATAATGCTCTCCAGGTCCATCCATGCTGTTGCAAATGGCAAGAGTTCCTTCTTTTTTACAGCAGTATAAGTATTCTATTGTGTAGATGTACCACCATTTTTAAATCACTCATCTGCTGATGGCACTTCGGCTGTTTCTAAATCTTAGCTATTGTAAATTGTGCTGCTATGAACATAGGGGTGCATATATCCTTTCTGATTGGTGTTTCTGATTTCTTGGGATACAGTCCTAGAAGTGGGATCACAGGGTCAAATGGGAGTTCCATTTTTAGTTTTATGAGGAAACTGCATACTGTTATCCACAGTGGCTGCACCAGTCTGCATTTGCACCAGCAGTGTACAAGGGTTCCTAGACAATGGCTATAGTTGGGGTAAATAGCATTAATTTAGTCTGAATGGTTGGAGAAGTTTCTCTCAGGAGCTGGCAATGGAGCTGAGACGTGACTTATGAGATCTGGATAGCTTTCTGTCCCTTCCACAATGCCTTGCTTTGCTGCCTGACCATGGAGTCTCAGGAATGGATGATCCCTAAAGTTTATCTAGTCCAGGTCCAATCCTACATAGGTTCTCTCTTCTGGAAATAGGCTACTGCCCCCAAATAGAGAACCTCCTTCGAGGTCCCCACAGTTTCCCGCTGAAGTTGATTCCCTTAAGGATAGTTGCAAAACCAGCATTTTCTAGGCACCTGTAGTGTGCCAGAAAATTTTATACCTAGTATCTTAGTTAATGCTTACCTAGTGTTGCTATTATTCCTATTTGAAAGGTGAGGCAAACTCAGAGTTTATGTAAATTGCCCAAGGCCGAGCTATCAGCAACTGTGTAGTGAATGTGCCTGACTCTAAAGCTGGTGCATCTTGCTACCATCCCTTGCTCCTTTAATTCTAAAGTTTAAGCCATCTTGTTCAGGTTTTGAGATTCTTAAACTCAGGACTCGCTTCATTTCACTGGACCTCTCTCACCGGAGATATCAACTTTGACTTCTCCACATACTGACCCTATACAGACATGAAGTTTGGCTGCCTTTATTTTTCATAATCATAACATGAAGACTGAGCTCTTGTATGACCCCAAATACCCTGGTTGGACGTTCTCATGTCTCACTCAAGCTCCCTTCTCCAAATTTGGACCTCCCTCATAATTCCTGTGTGGGCATGTGAATGTATGTGCATATGTGTTTTGGTGTGTGTGTGTGTGTGTGTGTGTGTGTGTGTGTGTGTGTGTGTGAGTGGAGTAGGCTGATGCTGTTTATTTGCCTGGTCAACAGGCGAAGAGATCATTTCAACTCCCTGTATGGTGACCTCTTCCTTCCTGCCTCAACCCCCAAATCTGCTGAACCTATTCTACTTCCCTTTTTATTTTCTTCAGTGGGTCAACACAGGGTATCTTCTCTTCCTTGCCAAAGAGGACCATGTTAGTCTCGTATGCCTCTTCCCTTCCTGAGCCTCATTCACAGTCACAGGGCCTGAGCCTGCTGCCCCAAGATCCAAAGGCTTCTCTGGAAGTATCTGAACCAGCCTGTTGTGAGGGACACACGCCCTCATGTGTCGGGCTCAAGTAAATTCAGGCTGACATTAGAGCCTATGGCCCCATTGGTAGGATCTTCTTTCTCCACAGCCTGATCAAGGATCTTAGCCTTTCTCTGTCTGCTTGTGCCATTGCCTTGCTGGCATTTGAGTCAGCCTAGTTCTTGGGAAATGCCATATTGCCTAATTCCAAATGTAATGTTTCCTGATCATCTCATCCTTTCTCTCTCTCCTTCTCCCTTTCCCTATCTTTCTTCCTCAAAACTGCAACTACACAAGAATAATAATAGCCACTATATGCTAAGTGTGTAGTAAGTTCCAGAGGATTTCTGTACAATAGCTCAACCAATTTTCACAGAACCCTGAGAGGTGTTCTTTTTTTGGCACATAGTAGGCACTTTGAATGAATGAATGGATTAATGAATGAATGCATAGTTTCTCCCTAGTTTATCGTAGGGGAAACAGAAGCTCTAAAAGTCACACAAGCAATGAGGGGCAGAGACAGAATTGAAACCCAAGCCTATTTAAACTCAGAGTCTGGGCTCCCAACAATCATATTAGGATGCTTCTAACACCACTGCAGAACCTTGAATCCCAATCCCCAAACCTGTATGAAGGAAAAGCTGAAGGTTGTGGTTATAAATACTGGATTTTAAATCAGACATCTAGTAAGCAAGCGTTAATACTTCTGGGCTATGTTAGTGTGGGAAAGTTGTTAACTTTTCTGTACCACAGCTTCCTCATTGGCAAATGGGGGTAATACTAGTAACAACTTAGAGGCTGGGGCCACTTTAATGAGATAATGTACGTAAAGGGCTTAGCATGGAGTTTGGTACATGGTAATCATTCAATAAATGTTTGTGATGATAATGTTGCCTAAGATAAACACAAATTGACTGCCCTTCTAGCATATTCTCTGCACTTTGCTCCTCATCCCATTTGTTCCACCCCTTTAGCCACTGAGCTGGGTTGCATAGTGGCCACCAAAAATATATGCCCATGCCATAATACCTAGAAGCTATGACTATTACCTTATTTGGAAGAAAAACCTATTTTTGCAGATGCAATTAAGTTAATGATCTTGAGATGAGGAGATCATTCTGGATTATCTAGGTGCATTCTAAATTCCATGACAAGTGCTCTTATAAGAGATACACAGAAGAAGATTTGAGTATCAGTGTTTAAATATGGTTTTTACACTATATTATTTAAGTTTAGGAATATCAAAGGGAAGAGTAAACATCACTAAAGGACTTTACCACCTCCTCCAGGGAAAGGGTCATGTGTTTTGGGTTGTATGCAGGATAGTTGTGCCATTTTGGCAGAATTATGACCTTATTTTCTTTTATATATATATATTTTAGAGGCCTGGTGCATGAAATTCGTGCACTGGGTGTGTCCCTCAGCCCAACCTGCACCCTCTCCAATCTGGGACCTCTTAGGGGATGTCTGACTGCTGGTTTAGGCCCAACCCCTGTCGTGCCTAAGCCACAAAGCCAAGGGAGCAGCAGGTAGGAATCCAGTCCATGCTTTTATTTCTCATTTGTTCCTCCATTCATGTGGGAAACCAATTGGTTGAGTTCACTTTTCAGATCACCTGCTCAGCACTGATCATGTAGCTAGGTGCTGCACACCACTAAGATGAAACAGACACACACACCTAGTCACCCAAGCTCACAGGTTACTGGGAGAGACTGGTTGTCAAAAAGAATTACAATATATCCCTATAAGTGATCTTATAGAGGTACTAGAGGCCCAGTGCATGAAATTCATGCATGGGGGTGTGTCCCTCAGACCAACCTTCACCCTCTCCAATCTGTGGGATCGGGCCTAAACTGTCAGTCGGACATCCCTCTCACAATCTGGGACTGCTGGCTCCCAACCGCTAGCCTGCCTGCCTGCCTGATTGCCCCTAACTGCTTCTGCCTGCCAGCCTGATCACCCCCTAACCACTCCCCTGCCAGCCTGATCGACATCTAACTGCTCCCCTGATGGCCCAATTGCTCCCAAATGCCCTCCCCTGTTGGCCTGATTGCCCACAACTGCCCTCCCCTGCCGGCCATCTTGTGGTGCCCATCTTTGACCACATGGGGGTGGACATCTGTGTGAGGGTGTGATGGTCAATTTGCATATTACCTATTTATTATACAGGATAATTGATTTCAGAGAGGAAGGGAGAGGGAGAGAGAAATAGAAACATCAATAATAAGAGAGAATCATTGAACGGCTGCCTCCTGCATACCCTCCCACACTGGGGATTGAGCCTGCAACCTGGACATGTGCCCTTGACTGGAATCGAACCTGAGACCCTTAAGTCCGCAGGCCAATGCTCTATCCACGGAGCCAAACCAACTAGGACACTCTTATTTTTTTATTTAGAGGTTAAGTATTGTTTAAAGAGATATATATGGGTGCTGAGTTGGAAAAGGGTGGACTCATAATAGCTAATTTGTGATAGCTAATGTGTCAGATTGACTGGGCCATGGGGTGCCCAGATACTTGGTTAAATATTATTCTGGGAGTTTCTATGAGGGTGCTTTTCAATGAGATTAACATTTAAATTGGTAGACTGAGTAAAGTAAATTGCCCTCCATAATGTAGGCAGGCCTCATTCAATCAGTTTAAGTCCCAAGTAGAATAAAAGGCTTATCCTCCAATCTTACTTGATCTTACCCCAAGTAAGAGAGAATCTTCCATCCTGACAGCCTTCAAACTAGAACATCAGCTATTTCTGCTTGAAGTCCTATCAACTGGGACATCAGCTCTTTCTGGTTCTACAGCAGCTTCCCAACCTCCAGACTTGAACTGGGACACCAGCTCTGTAGACTTTGGACTTGCCAGCCTCCAGGATTGCATAGGCCAAAAAGCCAATTCATATGTATACTATTGGTTCCGTTTTTCTAGAGAACCCTGACTAATATAAGGAGGGAATACTTTTCAACTCTATGGAGTAAATACCAAAACTAGACAAAGATATCATAAGAAAACAAAACTGCAAATCAAACCATATCCAGTAACATATGAATAAAAAGGATTAAGCACTGTGAACAAGTGGGATTTATCCCTGGAATACGAGGCTTGTTTAACATCCAATATTAATGAACAACAAAAGATACATGATCTTTTCAATAGATTCAAAAGAAGAATTTGATAAAATCAAGCACCCTTTAATGATAAATAAACCCCCCAAACTCAACAAATTAGGATGAGAAAGAAATTTCCTCAACCAGATAAAAAGCAACTACTGAAACCCCCAAAGCTAACATCTTACTTAACGATGAAAGACTGAGGTTTTTTTCCTCTAAGTTCAGGAACAAGACAAGAATGTCTGCACTTAACACTTTTATTCAGCATTTTACTGGAGGCTCTAGCCAGAGCAACATGGCAAGAAAAAGAAATAAAAGGCATACAGATAACAAAGGAAGAAATAAATATTTCTATTTACATAATCTTATGTATAGAGAAGCCTGATAAATATGCTAAAAACCTATTAAAAGTAACAGACGAATTAAGAAAAAATTGGGGATATAAGATCAATGTACAAAAAGCATATTTCTATACTAGCAATGAGCAATTTAAAATGAAATTAAGGAAGCAGAACCAAGATGGCAGTGTAGGTAAATGCCTGTACTCAGCACCTTCCACAACCATATCAAAATTACAACTAAAATACAGAACAAACATCATTGCGAACCACCTGAAATATAGCTGAATGAAAGTCCCACAGCTAGAGAAGTAAAGTAAAGAAGAAAGCACATTGAGACTAGTAGGAGGGGCGGAGGTGCAGAACATGCTGGTCCAACACACCCACATGTGCCATTGTTTTAAATTAGGAGGACATCCATGAGGAGCAAGGGGTCCCAGCCTCATACCAGCCCTCCCCAGCCCAGGGTTTCAGATCTGGGAAGAGAAGTCCCTGAAATTATGGGCTGTAAAAAACAGCAGGGATTATGGCTGAGTGACACATAGGCTGCTGGAGACCCAGGTGTTCCATTTAAAGGACTGGCCCATAACCTTACTCCAACTCCCAGCACTAGCCAGCTTTGGGGGACTGAGGCACATATGGGGAGGTACTGGATTGTCTGGCATTGGGGAAGGAACTCCTGAGTAGCTTTCTCCAAGATGGGGGTGCTGGCAAGGCTCATTGTTCCTGTGCTGGGACCTCTCCTGTTTGCTCCACCCTGGGGATTACCTGATACCCCGCCCCATCCAATTTACAGCCCTATCCAAACTGTTTGCAGCAGCTTTTCCGTATGAATGGCCTGTCTTGGCTCAGGCTTCAGACTTTGCTAAAATCTTTAAAACAAGTTGTAGGTGGTGAAAGCATGCCCCAAACCTATCAATAAAAATCCCAAGACCTGGAACTAGCACTGGCCTTCCTTGCTTCACAGCTGGGACTCGAGTGGGCACCTCCAAGCCCCATAAAAATAGCAAACAGAAGTCTTCAGACCTCTTTGTAGTTCCTGTTGTGTGGTCCTAGGCAGTGGCTGACTTTGCACCTCCTTGGAGACCCCAGAGCCAATGCACCTGGTGGACAGCTTCAGACCTTAGCAGATTACAACTCTACACATCCACAAGAGACACACTCAAGAGACAAACTCATTGAGCACCAAAGCCCCACAGAGGCAAGTTTTACTCCATAGGAGCATCTCCTGCAGAGCAGCTCTCCCACTGTAGTCACACCTGGTCCTCACAGCCAATTGGCCTGGAGGTCAACTCCTCCCAGTAATCCCAACAGCAATCAAGACTCAACTACAAGACTGTGCACACAGACCACACAGGGGCACACCTAGACCACCCAGATGAGCCACTGGGCCCTACAGGACACTCCACCAATTTCAGGAGACATAGCAGCTCTACCTAATACATAGAAACAAACACAGGGAAGCAGCAAAAATACAGAGACAAAGAAACATAACAAATGAAATAAATGGAACTAAGCAAATGACTGGATACAGAGTTCTAACAATGGTTATAAGGTTATTCAAGGATCTTAGTGAGAATGTCAAAGACATGAAAAAGGACCAGTCAGGAATTAAGCATAATTTACAGGGATTCAACAGTACAGTAGAGGATTACACAAATCAAATCAATGATTTTGAAAATGAGGAAGCAAAAAACACCCAATCAGAAGAGCAAAAAGAAAAAAGAATACAAAAATAAGGAGCCTCTGGGACAACTTCAAGAGTACCAACATTCACATTATGGGGATGGATGCCAGAAGGAGAAGAGAAAGAAAGCAAGATATTGAAAACTTATTTGAAGAAATAATGACAGAAAACTTCCCCTACATGGTGAAAGAAATAGACAAGTTCAGGAAGCACAGAGAGTCCCAAACAAGAAGAACCCCCAAAAGCACACACCAAGACACATCATAATTAAAATGCCAACGGTTAAAGACAAAGAGAGAAACTTAAAAACAGCAAGAGAAAAGTAGTTAGTTGCTTACCTACAAGGGAGTCCCCATATGACTGTCAGTTCATTTCTCAACAGAAACATTGCAGGCCAGAAGGGAGTGATAAGAAATATTCAAAGTGATGAATAGTAAGGATCTACAACCAGATTACTCTACTCAGCAAAACTCTCATTTAGAATTGAGGGTCAGATAAAGAGTTTTGCAGACAAGAAAAACCTAAAGGAGTTCAACACCACCAAACCAGTATTACATGAAATGTTGAAGGGTATTTTTAAGAAGAGGAAGGAGGAGGAGGAGAAATTATAAAAATATGAACAATAAAATGGCAACAAATCCATATATATGAACACTATAATCTAAAAATCAAAATAAACAAACAAGAAATCTAATGAACAAAATAAACTGATAATAAAATAGAATCAGAGTCATGGAGGCATGGGATAGACTGATGAATCTCAGAGGGAAGGGGGTTAGAGGGTGGGAAAAGATTAACCAAAAATCTTATATATGGACACAGACAGTAGGGTAGTCAAGGCCTGGGGTGGGGCTGGAACCTGGTGGAGGGGGACAATGGGAGGAAAAAGGAGAACAGCTTTAATACTCTCAATAATAAAGAGTTTTAAAATGGGAAAGGAAAACAATGAAATTAAGAAAACAAACTTATTTATGATCCTATCAAAAAGAATAAAACATTTAGGAATAAAATTGACAAAAGAAGTATAAGCCTTGCACTCTGAAAACTACAAACCACTTATTAACAGAAATTAGAGAAGACCTAAATATATGGAAAGTCATACTCTGTGCTCATGAAATAGAATACTTTATATTTTAAATTTATATACAAATTGATCTACATATTCAATGCAATCCCCATTAAAATTACAAATTCCTGCTTGCTCTTTTTTTTTAATATTTAACAAACAGATCCCAAAATTCATATGGATTGCAAGGGACCCCGAATAGGCAAAACAATCTTGAAAGAAAGAAACAGTTAGAGGAATTACACTTTCTGATTTCAAAACTTACTACAATGCCATAGTAATCAAGACAGTATCATACAGTCATAAGGATAGACTTATACATCAATACAATGTTTGAGAGTACAGAAATAAAACTTCTTTATAGTCAATGAATTTTCAGAAAGGTGCCAAGACAATTCAATGGACAAGAAAGGCTTTTTTTCTTTAAGAAAAAAAACTTTTAATTAATTAATTAATTAATTAATTAATTTTATTTTTTCCATCAGCATTTACCCTTCTATACCCTCTTCCACCTCCACCCACCCTACTCCCCACCCCCCACAACCACCACACTGTTGTCCATGTCCATAAGTTTTATCTCTTTTTTTTCTTTTTTGCTCAATCCCCCTACCCCACCCCCACTCACCAGAACTGTCCACCTGCTCTCTATCTATGAGTCTGTCTTTATTTTTCTTGGTAGTTCAGTTTGTTCATTAAATTCCACATATGAGTGTAATCATATGGTACTTGTCTTTCTCTGGCTGGCTTATTTCACTTAGCATAATGTTCTCCAGGTCCATCCATGTTGTAGCAAGGGGTAAAATTTTCTTCTTAAGAAAGGTGTTTTTTTTTTAAGCTGTTAGGGTACCTGGATATCCACATGCAAAATAGCTAACTAAATAAATAAATAAATAAATAAAGTTGGTCCCCTACCACATGACATACACTAAAATTAACTCCAAATGGATCAAAGATATTAATGTAAGAGCTAAAACTATAATCTTCTTAGAAGGAATATAGGAGTACTTGGGTGGTTTCTTAGATGTAACATGAAAAGCATGAGCAACAAAAGAAAAAATATACACTGAGTGGCCAGATTATTATGACCACCTGATGTTTGTAGGCAAATTAGCCGTGCACTGCATCGTATGGGATATGGAAGCCAAGGCCTGTTTGAACACCTTTGCTGTCTGCAGTTACCAAGATAAAATGTCTCCAATTCACACAGGAACACAAGGATTGGATAGTCGAGCATTGGAAAAAAGTCATGTGGTCCGATGAATCACGTTTCCAGTTGCATCATGCAGGTGGCAGAGTGAGAATTTGGCGTAAACAGCATGAAAGCATGCACCCCACATGCATGAGTACAACCATTCAAGCTGGTGGGGGCAGTGTTATGATTTGGGGCATGTTTTCCTGGCATGATTTGGGCCCTTTAATTCCTGTGGAACAACGTCCGAATAGCACAACACACCTAAGTATCATTGCTGATCAAGTTCATCCTATCATGTTGATGGCGTATCCCAATGCAGATGGCTTCTTCCAACAAGACAATGCACCATGCCACGGTGTTCATATTGTGCAGGAGTGGTTTCAAAAACATGAGGAAGACTTTACCTTGCTTAGGTGGCCCCCACAATCACCAGATCTCAATCCAATTGAGCATTTGTGGGACGAAGTTAAAAAAGCCATCAGGCAGCTGGTTCCACAACCATCGAATCTCACAGAACTGGACAGTGCTATTCATCAGGCATGGTGTCAGATTCCTCAGATCACCTTTAAACATCTCGTGGAGTCAATGCCAAGAAGAATCGCCGCAGTATTGAAGGCAAAAAGTGGCCCAACGAAGTACAGATGGGGTGGTCATAATAATCTGGCCACTCAGTGTATATATAAATCCCACGTTTAAAGGCTGTTAAATCACGTTGTTTACCCATATCTTCAGAAAAAAATCACTTCTACTGTCGTGGTAAACAACCTGCTTCCCTATTTATAATGGTCTGGCCCTCTAGCAGCTTCAGCACAAAATTATAGCTAATTTGCCTACAAACGTCAGGTGGTCATAATAATCTGGCCACTCAGTGCATATTTTTATTGATTTCAGAGAGGAAGGAAGAGGGAAAGAGAGAAACATCAATGATGAGAGAGAATCATTGATCAGCTGCCTCTGGCATGTCCCACAATGAGGATCAAGCCTGAAACCTGGGCATGTGCCCTGACTGGGAATTGAACATTACCTCTTGGTTCATAGGTTGATGCTCAACCAGTGAGTCACAATGGCTGGGCCAAGCCTCTTTCTTTTTTTAATTTCTTTATTGATTAAGTTATTACATATGTGTCCTTATCCCCACATTACCCCCATCCCCCCACTCATGCCCTTACCCCCCTGTTGTCTGTGTCCATTGGTTAGCAAGCCTCTTTCTTTAAATGCCACATTGGACACTGGATTTCTACTATAGTAGACTTTTGATGTGGTGTACAGATTTTTCCAGCTCGATCCAGGCCCAAGCAGAGATTGTTCCCTATATATCCACTCAGAGACTGTCTGATACACCATTCCCCTGTGTGCATGCTTGCCAGTTCCAAGAACAGGCCCTTGCTCTTCCTTAGGCAAGCTTGTAAAGTATTTTTCCTGTATCTTGGTCATGTCATGCCCCAGTACCCCTATCCATCCTGCCATACTATTCTATATAATAAAAGCTCAGCGACCAAAACAGTGGAATGACCAGAAGGACCAGAGACCAGAACAACCATGGCCCCTCGCCAGCCTGGCCCCACCCCCCAGTGGGGACCCTCACCCCGATTGGGGAAGGGGCTGGCTGACAAACCACCCCAGGCCCCTTGCCCCGGCTGGCCTCACTCCCAGTGGGGATTCCCACTCTGATCAGGAGCGAGGCTGGCCTGCAAACCACTTGCGGCCTCTCACCCTGGTGGCCCTACCCCAGAGGGGACTCCCCCACCCCCATCATGGGCCAATCCTTTAAATGGAACACCTGGGTCTCCAGCAGCCTCTGTGTCACTCAGTCATAATCCCCAATGCAAACCGCCTATGGCCCCTCGCCCCAGCAGGCCCCGCCCCCTGCAGGGACCCCCACCCGGATTCAGGGCCCCCATCAGGGCAGGCTGGCTGGCTCCCACCCATGCACTGGGTCTCTATCCTATATAATAAAAGGGTAATATGCAAATTGACCCCAATGGTGGAATGACCAGAACAACCGTTCAACCAATCACTAGGATGCACACTGGCCACCTCTCGGTTCCTTTCCTGGCCAGCAGGCTCTGATTACCCAATGATGAATGGGCAACCGGGGGTGGGTGGTGGGGGACACAGGTGGTGCCAGGCCAAGGCCCCACCTCACCAGTTGCCCCATGCACAGAAGGCAACCAGCAGTGGGGGCAGGGCTGGCGAGAGGGTGGGAATGGCCAACCTCTTGGTTCCTCCCCCCGGCCAGCAGGCTTCAATAACCCGATGGTGAAAGGGAGCCAGGGGTGGGTGGCAGAGGGGGTGGGGCCAGCTGCGGGCAGCTGGGGAAAATGGCCCTGATCGCAGGCTAGGCCTAGGGACCATACCTGTGCACAAATTTTGTGTGCTGGGCCTCCAGTCCTATATAATAAAAGCCTAATATGCTAATTGTCTGGTTGTCCAGTCATCCATTCAACCAATCAAAATGTAATATGCTAATGATATGCTAAGGCTGCTCAACTGCTCACTATGACGTGCAGTGACCACCAGGGGCAGATAGTCAACCAGTAGACCAGTCACTATGATGTGCACTGACCACCAGCAGGCAGATGCTCCGACCAATAGGTTAGTTTGCTGCTGGTGTCCGGCTGATCTGGACTGAGTGAGAAGGGCCAGACATGGCCTGGAGCCTTGCCCCGGTCCCTCTCCAGCTGGCCAACCTCCCGTGTCCCTCCCTGGCCCTGATTATGCACTAGTGGGGTCCCTTGGCCTGGCCTGAGCCCTTTTTCAATCCGGGACCCCTCAGGGGATGTTGGAGAGCTGGTTTCAGCCCGATACCACAGGCGAGGCTGAGGGACCCCACTGGTGATGAATTTGTGCACTGGGCCTCTAGTTAGCCCCAGCTTATAAAGGCTAATATGCCCATGGCACATGCTATATAAATGCTTCATGCTATATAAGCCCTTAGCATCTGCCAACTGTCACACAAAATATACTGTTAATTGCCAAAAAAGAAAGTAAATTATAACCCACAAAAAGGAAGAAAATATTTGCAAATCATGCACCTGGTAAAGGATGTGAATCCATAAGATATAAAATATACTTAGAACTCAATGATAAAAAGACAAATGACCAATTAAAAATGAATACAATATATGAATAGACATTTCTCCAAATAAGATGTACAAATGACCAATAGGCACAGGAAGTTCTCAACCTCACTACTTATCTGGGAAATGCACATCAAAACTATAATAAGATAGCATTTCACACCTACTGGAATAACTATAATAAAAAAGAAAGAAAATAAGTGTTGAGGAGGATGTGGAGAAAGTGAAACTCTCATGCATTGCTGGTGAGAATGTAAAATGGCACAACACTTTGGAAAACAATATGGCAGTTCCTTAAAAAGTTAAACATAGTCTTACCATATGACCCAACAACTCTACTCATAGGTATGTGTAACCAAGAGAAATGTAAACATATGCCCTCACAAAAATTTCTACATGTTCATAGCAACATTATTCATAATATCCAAAAAGAAGAAACAACCCAAAGGTCCATCACTAATGAACACATAAAAATTCTGTGCTATATCCATGAAATGGCATAATATGTGGCAATAAAAAGGAACAAACTACTGACACAGCTACAACATGGATGCACCTCAAATACATTATGTAAGTGAAAGAAGCCAGTCATAACAGACTGCATACTGAATGATACCATTTATAGGAAATGTTCAAAAGGCAAATCCACTGAGGGAGAGATTAGTAGTTTTCAGAGACTGGGGGGTCGGGGGGTATAATGAAAGGAGCTGGTTGCTAGAGACTATGGCATTTGAGGGTGATAAAATTTTCTGAAATGAAATAATTTGCACAAATATGCAAATATACTAAACTTACTGATTTGTACACTTTAAATGGGTGAATTATATGGTATATAAATTGTATATCAATAAAGCTGTTATAAGGAGTAATTTGAAAAGCAATAGCATCTATATATATAAAAAGCCAGCGACTGTAATAGCCATAATGACCAGTCTTTATGATGCCCACTGTGGCCAGTGAATTGGCTGATCAGGGGGTGGGGCTGGCCGGCCAATCTTGCGGCCCCTCCCTGCTGGCCTGCCCCTGGTCAGACTCTCCCACCCCATCAAGAGCTGGCCACTGGCCAAATGCCCCCTCCCTTCCCCCCAGTCAGCCCTACCCCCAATCAATCCACCCCACCATGATAGGCCCGCAGCCCCTTCCCCTGGACGGCCCACTCCTGATTGCACCCCCCACCCCTGATTGCACCCCCCACCCCAATGGGGGTGGGGCTGGGCAGCCCACCTCCTGCAGCCCCTCCTCCCAGTTGGCCACTCCCCCAATGGGCCCCCAATACCCTGATCAGCCTGCAGCCCCTCCCCCTGCTTGCCCCACCCCTGATCACCCCTCCACACACCAATAGGGGATGAGGCTGGTCTGCCAACCTCCTGTAGTCCCTCCCCCAACCTGGTCTCACGCCAGATCGGCCCCCCACCCCACCCCATCAAGAGCAGGGCCGGCAGGCCAATCACCCATGGCCCCTCCCCCAGGCTGCTGACCCTCGATTGGCACCCCACCCCATTCGGGGGTGGGGCCAGCCAGCCCACCACCCACACCCCCTCCCCATGGCTAACACCTCCAATCCGACCCCCACTCCCAATCGGGGGCAGGGCCCATCGACCAATCTCCCGCCACCCCTTCCCCCAGCCAGCCGGGACCTGATCAGGACGGGCTGGCCAGCCAACTTCCCTCCATCTCCTCCTCCCAACTAACGCAACCCTGATCCACCCCGATTGGGGCTGGGCCGGCCTGACCCCACCAGTGCACAAATTCATGCACTGAGCCACTAGTAATAAAATAATTTGGACTCAAAAATCCAAGACAGAACTAATATTATTAATAGATAATTTGGTCTTACATATTAATGAGGAAAAACACAAAGGTGAAGGAGATGAATATGCAAAGCCAAGAAGGCATACAGATTGGCTAATGAATATTTAAAGAAGAGAAAAAAAACATACCCCAGCTTATAAGGGCTAACATATCCATGGCACATGCTATATAAATGCTTCATGTGTATTAACTCATTGAACCCTGGAAACCACCCTATAAAGTAGGCTCCCAGTCCCACACAGTGAATGCCATGGACTACTCAAGACTGTGTAACACCTCCAACCCATTCATGGTTGTCTTCTGACTTGTGTGGGGTGTGAGCACCACTGACCCCAGTGGCCTGACTTCAACTAAGGGACAACTGAGGGTGTCAGGAGAGCTTTCTACTGGAGTAAACATTTCTGGAAGTACAAGTTTGCTATGTGGCAGTAGGTGAGCCTATCTACCCCAATGAGCTCCCGGAGTGCCAATATTTTGTGTGGTGTGTACATGCACATCCATTAGCCTTAGCAATCAGCTAGGCTTTGAGTGAGGTTGTCAGTTGCTGATGAAAGGTGGGTTGCCAGCAAAGACACACATGCCCAATAGAGAAAGACCACTGTGCTTAGGCCCAGCAATGTGCCCAGGGAGGTTCTGCTGTCAGGGCCAAGATTTCCTGCAGGAAACAGTTATGTTATGCGCCAATGTGAGGAAAAATTAGTAATCAGAGTCACAGAAGCCTGTGACTTATTGCCTGGCCCTGGTTATTTCAGTCTGGACATTTTTTAAAAGCAGGTGTTACCAATCATCCACTTCAGCCATAAAAATCCTTAAAAAATGCCCATGGAAAATCCAGCCTGAAACCTGTAAGTTCTGCTCCTTGAAGAATGTGCCTGGGAACCTGAATAGGCTGCTGGCTTTCCATGGTTGTCAGCTCCAAGCCAGGGCCTTGTTAGACCCCTAGTGGTGGAAATAGGTCAGGGGAGCCTTGAAACCCCGTGGACCTTCACAAGTTTTTCCTTTCCCCAGCAGGTACTCTTCACACAAAAGAATTCCAAAAACAGAGTGACTGAATCTTAGGTTGAGTGGGGCTTACTTGGGGAAGGAAAGAGGGTAAAAGTGAGATGCCTGTTTTCTCTAAGGCAATCAGGCTGGAGAAAGGCAAAATGGCTCAGGGAAGCCACAGAAAAGAGTAAGGCTCAGGTTGATGGGCCCTATACTCAATAGTGCTTGCTGGCTGGGGACTGTTTGCTAATGGGGCATGACATGGAGTGAAGGGAACTAACTCAGGCATCTCTCATCTATCTGAATTTCAGATTCCAGCACCTGCCAGGACCCCAGGGGAGGCCCAGTAGTATTTATGAATTGAATTGACCCATGTTGGTTACTGGGAGACTCTGGGTATACTAGTGGTAGCAGTCTCTAATGAACTCTCCCTCTGTGGTCCTGGATTCTTGAATTTTCAGGTGCCCATTGTCCATAAGAGTCACCTAGTGGACCATAGCCTCCTTGTGTGATGGGACCTGGAGGGCTGCACATCTGGACTGGGCAATCTTTACTTCTGCCAAATGAACAAACAAGAGAGGAATAATTCTGAGATGAGGAGGAAGGATGCAGAGCTAGTTCCTCTATGCTCCATGGAGCATATGATCTTTGGTGTGGCCCACACCATACCATGTTGTCAGGAACTGAGTCATAATTATCATTGTGTCCCTTCCAGGGGTAAAAGCTGTATCTGACACACAGTACATGAAGTTGCCTGTAGCTTGGAGCCACAGAGACCCTTCTCAAACCTTGGACTTACTAGACACAAGATGTTATTTAGAACACTTGACTTCTGAAAATGCCAGTCATCTGTATGTAAAATGACTTTTGAATAAGAGAATGGATACAAAGTGCATGGAATGTAGAACTTGCTCAATAAATGGTAGCTGTTACCCCATCATCATCATCATCATCTTCATTATCACCATCACCATTAGCATTTTTTTTGCACGCCTCCTGTATGTTCATGCCTATGCTTGGCCTTGATTCGAAAGATAAAGGAGAACCAGTCAGTGGTGTCTGCCCCAGATGAGTATGTAGTAGGAGAACTAAGGTGTACACAAATAATGAAAATCCAAATGATAATCCTGAGTAGTACTGTTAGGATATGGAGCTCAGAGGAGGGAACAGGCCTGTGGACTGGGGCCTTCTAGAAAGGCTGCCCAGAGGAGGAAGGTAATAATGTAAGCCTGGATAGTTTGGATTTCTAATACTTGGAGGGAGAGTGGGGAAGATAAGGGAGGATGTTCCTGATTTAGCTCAGCCCAGGCCAGCACTGGAAGCTGGCATTGTCCTTCATGTCCTGTTGGACTGTTGGGAGTTCAGGCTCAGTGCTGGGTTGGCTTTTGGAATGCAAATACTGAGCTGGCCACTGGGGGTCGACAGAGGCTAAGGAATAGGGAGGCTAAGAGGGCTAGAAGATTCCTTGGGGACTTTACCCCTTTGATTCAACAACCTACAGAATGCCTCATTTATTCACCTCTAAAATCCTACCTCCACCCTCCTCTGTCTTTAGAGTCCTAATCGCCAAATTCAGAAGCCCCTGGAGCTTTCCCACTCATACCCAGGAACCAATCCAAGGAAGAAAATTCCCTCCCTCTCCACACCTCTTCCCCCACCCCTCAAGGCTGAAGCTGGGGCTGCCAGAGGCTCTTCTTTGTGTCCTGGAGAGGGGATGTGAGGGAAAAACAAGCCAGACCAGGAAGAGTTCTGTTCCTCTGAGGGGGCTGGCTTCCTCGTGAGGAAGATGCAGGGGTGGGGGGTGTCAATTGAGGTCTCACCCCAACCCTGACTTGGGCAGCCATGGGAGGTAGAGGTATGATGGGGGTAGGGTGGGGAGATTTGGTGGGGAGACTAAAGGAAAGCCTTAGAAATAAACTGGGCCCTCATTGGGAGGTACACCGAGTTCACACACTGCGGCTTTCCTTACAACAGGTAAGAAGGAGTCTCTAAACCAAGCTGGACTAAGTTGTGATTGGCACGAGGAGGTTTCCATGTCAGAGATCCTGGCTGGATTAGCTCAGGGTCAGCTGGAGGGTGGTGGACCTGAGTGCCATATATGTGCCCTGGTTATCTGGTCAGCTGGGTCCAGTACCCAGTAGGTCTGGGTTTATCTGCGGAGAAAGTCAAGAGCCTGGCTCTTTAGCCTTCCTGGTGGGGTGGGAGGTAGGAAGCTAGCTCGTATGCTAGTGAGGGTCAGAACTAGCAGGGATGGGGAGATGAGGAAGCAACTGCCCCTTCCCTCTACTCCTTGGGTTGTCCAAATGTTTGCCCTGCTTGGGATGTTTCTCCAGGGGAACTTTATTCTCTGTTTTTATGGGGCCTGACATGTCCAGAATGTACACTAAGGAGCCAGGAGCAGGGCTAGGCAAAGAAGCCATTTCTCCAGCCAGCATCATCCTTCCCCAGGTCCACTGGCCCTGTGAGATGGGGCACTAGGATGGGGTCAGTGACAGGTGGAGACAGCTGCTGCTCTCCTCCCCCCAATTCCTGAGCCCCTGACAGTGATGGATGGCCCAGCCCCTATTTGCACATTCCCCAGGTAACTGGAGTGTGGAGACAACAGGTGGGCTGTGCTGAAGTGCTGCAAGATTTCCCCCAGCAGGCTGCCCTATGCTGGGCTGGAGAGCAGAGGACAGGAGGAACTACCAGAGGAAGCTAAGCCCAGACCAGTGACATTCAGGAGAGCAGGGATGTTGAAGATGAGGCTTCTAAGGAGCCCAGGGTCCCAGCTATGGTTCAGAGCCTGTGCCGACCATTACGCCCCACTGAGCCATGCTCTGGCTCTCAGATGCCCTGTTCCAGACTCGTTTCAGGGGCATAGGGCAGGCCATTTGCCTGTATGGGGCCCAGAGGATTGGGACAGATTTTGTAGAGTCCAGAGTAGGGTAAAGTAATATAAGGAGGGGATAAAGAGAGAGGAAGGGAGGGGCAGGCCCCTCTTAGGAAGAGAGGAGCTCCTCCTATCCCTGGTCTCTTTCTGCCAACAGCCTGAGAAAACCAGGCTGACACCTGGAAGATCAAAGTGATTTCAGTGCAAATACCCACAAACCAGGCATGAAGCTGGGGCAAGGACCAGAGAGGGCCTGAGGGTTGAGTGTCCAGTTGAGTCTTAAGCTTTTGGGACCACCTCTGTTCCCCCAGCCATTGGGACTTGTCCTGGCCGCAGTAAAACTAGACTTGCAGAGCAAACCCACTTGGGGCTGGATCTGACCTAGCCCTGGGGTGTGGCACAGCCAAGATATGGCAGAAGGAAGAGTGGGAAGGCTCGGCCCCACCCTGAGCCTGCCCTGGGCTTGACCCAGAGAGATAGTGACTTGGGAAAAGCAAGGTATTTGTGGGGGAAGGGGGGACAACCTAGGCCAACACAGACTCCAGCTGGTCTCAGCTAGGGGGAGGTGAGCGCATGGGAAGAACAGGAGAGAAGGAGGTGTTAGAAATAAGCAGCAGCCGGGGGAAGGTCAAGGGGGGTGAAAAAAGGAGACATTTGTAATGCTCTTTGTAATACTTTAAGCAATAAAACTAAATTAAAAAAAAAGAAAGAAGCAGCTGGGCAAAAGTGGGCTTTACAGGCCGAGGCTGGCAGTGCAGGGTATGCAGCCAGATTGAGTCTGGAACCTATTTTCTCATCTCTAAATAAGCCTATTAATACCAACCTCAGGGATGGTATGATAATTAAACAAAGAGAGCACCAAAGGTATAGCATCCAACTACAGTGCCCAGCACACAGTAGGTGTTCAAGAATTAAAACCTTCCCTTTTTCTGTGGATTGGTGTGTGTAAGCAGAGGTGGTGGCTCTTTGAGGGGACAAACAGGAGGCCTAGGGTAGGCCAGAGATGACTGTAGCTAGGAGAGAGGGCTGCTAGCATTGCAGGGTGGGCTCTCTGCTCTCTGACCCTTTGGTGTGCCAGGCCCACCCCTTGGTTCACAGGTCTTTCCAGGGCCCTGGGATGTCAGCATAGAATCGTGAGTAGAAGCTCATGTTCTGTAGCCAAATGGCCCAGGTTTGAATCCTGAGTTTCCCACTTCCTGGTTGTATAGCCTTAGGTGAGTTAGTTCACTTCTCTTGTCAGAGTGCAAGGTAGGCAAGGAGAGGTCAAGGACAAGGGCCCCAGAAATCCAGGGTGTGTGTATGTTCATGCATGTGTGTGTGACTGTGACATGATAAAATGTGGGGGCTAGACTCTACATTCCATGATGGCAGGAACCAGGCCTTCCATCTGGTGTGGCGTGAGTGGGTAGGAAAGACCAAGAATTCATGTATGAATATGTATGTATGTGAGAACACCAGAGGGCTGAAAAATGTGCATATGGCACATACAGCAGGTGTGAGTGGGTGAGAACATGTGTGACCAGGAATGAGGGTGTCTCTGTGGGAAGCTCTGTCAAGGAATAATAGTTTCCATTTAGTAAGTGCCTTGGTGGGCCAGGCATGATGCTAAGCCTTTTATATGCATTATCTCATTCACCCCTCACCTCTGTGAAGGAGGCATGATCTCCAGATTACAAGCAAGTTAACTGAAGCACACAGAGGTGAAGTGACTTGCTCAAGGAGACAGAGCTGATAAGCAGTGAAATGGCTCAGAAGTTTATACCCCCTGCCTTTCATGGGGTTGAGAAGCCGAGTTCATGGAGTTATGCTTGAAGCCTTCTGCATCCCTGGGCCCAAGAGGTCCCCACATACTGATTTTAGTCTGCTTGGAGCTTTTGCAAGGCAAGGCTCAGCAGGACTCTTCTGCCGGTCACCAGGGTAGGCCCAGCTCAGAGGCTAGCATAGAATCAGTGCTCAGGAAACTTGAAACTTGAGGGGGTGTAGGCTTGGATAAGAGAGGGCCCACCTCATCCCCAGATCCTGACTTCCTCTCAGACTCCCTTGGGGAGTAATTTTTCCCTACCTTAGGGGCGTGAATCACTACTTTTGAGGCCCCGCTGGTGTGGGACAGAAGGTGGGGGCCCAGAGTCACCAGCCTCCGATGGGACAGGGAGTAGTCCCAGCCCTGCTCCCCAGATGGAAATTGTGTGCTATGACTAGGAGTGAGTAGTGTGTGGAGCAGGCCTAGACATAAAGAGGTATCTCCTCTTTCCTCTACTGCCCTCCCCACCCAGGATTAGGTGTTGGCACACTCAGGAATTGCTTCTGAATTCCCAGGTTTTCGCAGCATAGCAGAGGAGCCTCATCTCCATCATCCCACACCTGATTTTGGGTTTGCCTTCCTCCCAAGGGGCACTCAGAAGGTGGAAAGTGGAATCCAAGACTGGTTGGTTCTGGGTTTAGCTGGGCCTTTGGGGATGTGGCCAGGGACACAGTTGAACCTTCCTAGGCCTAGTAATCTCTTAGAGGACTGTGAGTGAAGAGTAGGGTCCTGGCCATCCTGAAGGCTGCTGCTTTCCAGGCATGAACCAGCTTTTAACCAGGAACGAATTAAGCAAGTATGTAAGCCAGAGGGGGCTGGAAATGTGTCAAGTCACATTAGAGGGGAATGGGCATGGGCTTTGGAGACAGCTAACTCTTACACTACCAAGTAGCTAGGTGACCTCAGATGAGTCACTTCCCCTCCCTGAGCCTTAGTTTCCCATTTATGTAAAATGGGGATAATGAAACTAATCTCAAAGGATTGCAAAAGGAAATTCATCTACCACAGTTATTGGCACAGAATAGGTACCCAGTATGTGGCAGGCTGCTTTCCATACTCAGGTTTTGATGTTCTGCCATGCACTTGCAGAGGGGAGGGGGTGATCTTTGTTTCCAAGCTTGAGTTTGGGGTGCCCTTGCATCTTATTCTCATCTCTCCTTGCTCATACCCCAATAAGGGGCCCAGCTGGGATCTGAGAGACTCTAGATAACTCCTCCTCCTCCCTGTCTACCCAGATCCTTCTCACTCTGGATGCCCTATCCCTGAGAGTAGGAGGGGTCCCGCTTCTTTTTATTTTCCCCCAAACAGAGGCTCTCTCTACAGCCAGAGATAATAAGAGAATCAGCCTCCTACTTAAATGAGATAAAGGAATGAAACTGTATAAATGGTAGAGCACTTTGGTGTCTCAAATGGTTCCTCACTTAATTATTTCCATAAAGAAACGGTAAGGGGACTTCATATTCTTGGCAATCCCAAATCCACATCTTTTTACTGTGCTTTCTCTTATTCCTTACACTCGGGCGTGGTTTTTGATATCTGTTCCAGGTCTTGTGTTTAAGTGCTTGTGCCAAGCTTGTGTGTGCCACGCTCCAGTTCAGTGAGAGCGTCATTTGTCCCAGGTGCCCGCAGTACTATGAAAGACCAGTAGGGGGAGATATTAGCACGTGGGTGTGTCTGTTGGGCTCTTACCAGGGCAAGCGGGTTGGACCGGGAGGGCCAAGCTGTGGGATGGAGCCAAAGTTATAAGCAAGGAAGCGAGGAGGGGCTGGGAGAATGGGGTAGGGCTGGGAGACAAAGACCCAGATGGCAGGCCGGGAGAGGCTGGAGTCCGGTGTCTGCGAGTTCTGAACGCCCTCTTTTGCTTTTTGAAAAGGGGCCTGCCCTGCGCCTTTCTTCTTTGCCTTTAAGGTGTCTATCTTTATGGAGGTGCCCTCTTATCCCTGCTGACCTATTCGAGGCTTTGCCTGCACCTTCTGACAGGACCTTACTCTAAATCTGTGCTCCTGTGGCTCTCCTCCAAATCTGAAATTCCGAAGGCCTAGTACCTAGGGGTTAAAAACTCACCCCCACACCGGGAATCCCGTACTTAACCCATCTGAATCCCCACTACCCACCACTATCTGTTTGTATGTACAGGTCTCTGGGTCAATGTACAAGCAGACATTTCATTGAAAGGGCGGAAGGAGGAATGGCCACCAGAGTTATACGGGAGGCTGGCCTTGGAGCAAACAGGCTATCCTTGCCACAGAGAGCATGACTTCAGGGCTCGTGTGTATATAAAAGAGAATGGAAGTACTACTTTCTCGGGATACTTGTGACAGGGCCTGTGTGGTTTAGGACAGTGGGTCTGAGTGTTGACCAGACGCGCGGGGAGGAGAGGAAGCCGACAGCTGTAGAGGAGCGCCAACTTCCCACGGGTGAGCGCTCTGGGAACAGGACTAGGCAGGACCCACCCTTAACCGCACGAGCCACACACTCAGATTGGTGCCATGAGAGCGCGGCGTCCTTAACAGCTCCCTGAAGCCCCGCCCCTTCCTGTTCGGGGGCGTGGTAAGGGGCAAGGACCCTGAAACGGAGGTTGCTATTGGCTAAGAGCAGTAGGGTTGGCCTTGCTTTCGTGTGAGCACGGGAGTAGACAGCTTAGCAGCCGCGGAGGGAGTCTATGCGTGCTGGACCGCAGTGCGAGGTGTGTGAGGCTAGTATTGGCCGAAGACCCTCGGGCGCAATCGCAGGGGAGCTAGGACTCGGCGACCCTGCGAGGCTTCAGTAGCACAAACTGATGGGACTAGCTCGCTCAGCCGCATCTCCCCTCTCTTTTAAGTGCACTGACCGGGGCCCGCGTTGAAGTAGAAGCTGTCGGGGGCGCGGAGCCCGGAGTCCCAGTGTGGCCTGGAGGAACGGAACTTGTGTCAGGGCGAGCCAGGTGGGAGCTCCCGAACCGCGCTCCGATTGTAAGGAGAAGCCCACATCTTCCGAGGGGTGCCGATCCCGGGACAGTCGAGGCGTCGGGGCGGCCACCGAATCCCCAGCGGGGAGACCCTGTAGGGGAAAGGGTACGCAGTCCCAAACAATCTCGGAAAGCAGAGCGGAATCAGGCGGGTGCACCCGGGGGCGCCGAGCCCCTGTCGCGTCTGGTGCGGAGGAGAGGTCAGGAGAACGAGCCCTCGGAGGCCCCAGCCTGTGCCCAGGTTGGGGGCGACTGCCCAGTGAGTCCTCCTGGCCGGCCGGGAGAAGAAGAGCGGCACCGAAGCCTGCGGGAGGGGAGCACTTCAAGGCCGGTGGCCGGGGAGGATGGGAGCCTGAGCGTTTCAGAGCGCAGCGCGGCACGGCGGCAAGACGAGGCCAGTTTTGCTGAGGAGGCGCCAGGAGATCCGGAACTGCAGCCTGCCCCCCGGGAAGATGGCCCGGCCCGGGCAGCGTTGGCTCGGAAAGTGGCTTGTGGCGATGGTCGTGTTGGCGCTGTGCCGGCTTGCCACGCCACTGGCCAAGAACCTGGAGCCTGTGTCCTGGAGTTCCCTCAACCCCAAGTGAGTAACTTAATCTTCTCTACTCCCTGGGGTGGGAGGCACTCCCTCCGGATGAGGCCGAGCGCCCCTGAGTGCAAGTGGGGAAATGTTTGGAAGAAGAGCGGCGCCTCATTTTGTCTCTGGCTTTTTCGAGTGTGTTTTTCTGCGGACGGGCAGGGCAGGGTGCGGCGGGTTGAGGTGGGGGCACTTGTCTGTGTTGTGACCCCGCAGCTTGTGGGCCCTCTCCTTCATACCTCCCAGATCAAGTCGAGATGGTCACTCCAGGGGGAGCTGGGAGTGCAGGCGCTCGGTAGCGCACTACAGAGCTGGGTGGTGGGGGGAGAAGGCAGCCCCTTCTGGGGCCCCTGAGAACGTGGCGGTTTTCGCCCAGAGCATAGGGGTGGGGGGCGACTTTGACCTGGGCTGGGGATGAGGCCAAAACATTGGTTCCTCGTTTGTTTAGCTATGAAGGGACCTAGGCGCGGGACTCCCGCTTGGGGGGGGGGGGGGCGGCAGCGCCCCTATACCAATTCGGGCTTCTCCCATTTTCATTTCTCTTTCTTCCCTGGTTTGCCTCCCTAGCTTTACGTTTTGCTGTTTCTTCTAGCCCCCCTTTTCTCCCTGCCGGGCCTTGGAAGGGCGGGCGCTGCTTCCAGGCGCACAAAGGCGGCGGGTGGAGAGGGGCGGAGTGGAAGAGCGGTTTGTGGGGGGGGGGTTCAACCCAGCGCCCGTGAGGGGGGGGTTCCAGTGGATCCGGTGGCAGAGATTCCAAGGCACCAGGGAGAAGGGGGGGCGCTCAGCCTGGGAGGGAAGAGGGAGGGGAGTGAAGGATTTGAAGGATTCCTGCCCAGGCGGTCCCTTCGCCCACACCCTATGTCCCTCAGACTGGGAAGCTGTGCTTAGCTTTCCCCCAAGGGGTTGGGGAGACAGCTATGTAGAGGAGATCCTTTCTTTTTTTTCCCTCCTCCTTCCCCTTTATAATCCCCCCCCCCCCAGCAACACACACACCTTTCTGGGCGGTGGCTCACTGGTTTCTGGGCTGTTAGTAGGGAGTGAATGGGGCTGTGTGGTGACCTCTGGACCTTTTTCTCCTTTGGCATCAGGACTCAGGTTGGAACGTAGGGTCAAAATTGCTCTTCCTTCCTGTTTTCTTGAGGTCCCCGCAGTGTGCAGACACCCTCCACTTAGTGGGAAAGTGGCGGGGGGGGGGCTGGCTTGGACATAGTGGGAAAGTGGAGGGCCTTGGCCTGCCCTGTCTGTGCTCTCCCATTCCTATATCTGAAATCTTTTCTTATCCACTGTCCTGGGCTCCCTGCTAACTTCCTGGGCTCCTGTCGGCCTCAGACTCTTAGGTCCCAGGGATATCTGAGCCTTGGAGTGGGAGAAGACAGCTTCTTTAGTTCTCTTCTCCTTGGGTTAAGGTAGGGTCCTATTTACTGTTCAACGGGGTAGCTAAATCAGGGTCAGGATGGAGGGCTCTGTCTTGGTCTTGGAAAAGGAGTAGCAAGAATTTCTCCCATACCCAAAGCCATATCAGGCACAGGGCTCTACTAACAGTAGGCACTCAAAGTGGTCTGGGGGCCCTGGGCTGCTGAGCCTAGAAGGAAAGGTTGTAAAGTGTCCAGTTCTCCCCCTTAAGGGTAGAGGCTGGAAATGCTCCCTCTTGAGCCAGGAGAGCTGAAAGCCGCCTGGGGTAGCCCATCATAGGGGCTCATGGGAGTGACCTAATTGCTCTCTCAGGTCTCTAACCAGAGATAGCATGCAGCTCCACAGCTGGAAGGGAGCCCTCCTGCAGAGTTGAGGTGGTGGGGTGGGGGGAGCTGGGAGAAACAGGATTTCTCTGAGTTTCTCCCTTTTTGTGTTTTGAGTTTTTAGTGCTCTGGACTCGTTTGCAGGTTTTTGAGGTCTGACACCCCTACATCCACTTCAGGCTGAGTGCAGGCATTCTGTGTGTGTGTGTGTGTGGGGGGGGGTGATGACTGAGGATTCAGTAGGACCTGCATGAATTCTACTCTATAATTGAGCAGGTTTTGGGAATGGTTGGGGACTGGTTCTGGTACCCCTGTGTGCCCCCCGCCCCCCTTCCATCTCCTATCAGGGGTCTGCAGCCACCATGGGGGTGGGCAAGAAGACAGGAGGGAGGCACTACCCTCAGCTCCACTGGAGCTCTGGGGGCTACCTCTGCCTCTGCACCCAACCCTTAGGCTGCCACAGCCTTTCAAATGAACAGTCTCCCTCTGTCCATCTCCCTCTTTGCTTCTGGTTCTCCCTCTCAGGTCCCTGTTGGTTGGCCTTCTCTGATCTGCACTCACCTTCCCTCTCTAGCCAGGCTCCTCAGCTCTCCCTCTTTCTCACACTCCCTCTCACTCTTAGTCACTCTCTGCCTCTTTTTCTCAAGTCCTTTTGTTTCTCGCACATGCCCGTGCTCCCTCACAGGCTCATTTTCTCTCTTCCCTCCCTTCTTCTTCCTGGCTTTTGGTCTGTCTCCTCAGCCCTGTCAGGAGCTGGCAACGCCCCCCCCCCCACACACATCTCCCAGTGCTTATAAACCCTGCTTAATTGCTTCCTCCTTGGGAAAAATATCAAAATAAAGAAGTGGTGGGGCCAGAGGTATGTTTGCAGGTTCCAGGGCACACCCTAGTCCTGACCGTCAGAGGGGAGCTGGAAGGGCCAGTTCAAGACTCCCAGCCTCTTTCCCAAATTGGCACTGGGGCTTCCCAGTGTGGTAGACCCTGGGTGGCAAGAGCTACTGCCTCCTTGGCCTCTCTTGTCCGCTTTGTCTGAGGAGTGCAGGGTGGGGAGGGGGAGGTTGGTCCCACTAGAGGCTGGGAGGAACCAGAGTGTGCGCATGCACTTGGCTGAAGAGCTGTGATGGAAGGTCCTAGGGTCGCCCCCTCCCCCAGCCTCCTCTCCTGAGAGCTTGGGGCAGCCGGCAAGCCTCACATTTGAGTCCTCAGGCAAGTCCAGCTGCTGCAGTTCAGTCTCTCAGTCCCGTTCTGACCCCTTCTTGCCCCCCACTCAGGTTCCCCCACCTACAGGGAGTGGGAATGTGCCTAAGATCACATTACACCTTCTCTACAAGGGGGTGGGGGTGGGGGTTCAGCTTGGCATCTGGGACCCTTTGACTCCATTTAGCATGGGTGGGGGCAGCTGCAGACCCCAACCCAGGCTTGCCCGCTACAAGCCAAAGTGTTGTCCCCAGCCCCCTCACAGCTGTTCCAGCTCACAGACCTGGGGAGGCCAGCTTATGGGGCCCCTCGCCATGGCGGCTAGGGTCCCGACCTCCTCTACTCTGTGGCTGATTGGCCATAGGTGGGGGCCTGAGAGTGATGGGAACCCAGCTCATTGAGTTCCCTGTTACTCTCCCTCTCCACCCCCGCCCTGTGCAGCCAGGCCAAGGCTAGAAGGGCCTGTGAGGCTGGGGTGGGGGCTGAATCAAGGGTTCCCTTTCTCCCCTCAGGCTCTCCATTGCCTCACCAGCTCAGTGGCTGATGATGGGCGGGCCCAGGGTACTACTGTGCATCATGATTTTGGGGGGTTGGGACTAGAGAAAGGGTGGCCAGCCAGGAGGCTGCTGGTTGCCATGGGAACACCAGGTTTGGGGGAGGTTCACCCTGTGATAGGGGAGCTGAGGTGGAGGAATGCTCACCAGCCACATTTGGGGTTCCTTACCCTGTGCCCACAGAAGCCCCTCCTGGGTGTGTTCATCTGGTACTCATTTTGGGTGGGGGTGCTAACAGCCAGCACCATAAGCTTCTGACTTCTAAATATCACTGTTCTTGTTATGCTAACAGTTAGGCAGCACCTTGCTACTCACAAGTGTCCTTATATGTGAGCTCATTGGTTGTTCCCAACAGCCCTGGGAAGTTGAAACCATAACCATTTCCAAGATGAGGAGGCATACACCTAGAAAAGGGAAGTGACTTGTCTACAGTCAGTCAGTAAGCCTGTAAAAGTAGAGCTGTCCTGTGTGCCATTCTGTCCACGCCATTCTGCTGCCGTGGACTCTACGAGAAATGGGAATTCAAGGTGAAGTTTAGGAAGAGGCACTGGCTCCTTGCCTCTCTGGGTTCCCCTCTCATCTCACAGGTGTGGGTGCATCTGTCCTTGTGATTCAGGCCCTGCCTGTGTAGGATGAGCAGTGCTCTGACTTTCTCATTTGACTTTGCTGGGCCTGCCTCTGAGGGCAGCCTGCTCATGTGACCTGAACTAGAGACAGCCAACTCACTACCTGGCACTCTCCCTCCTGAGCTCTGAACAGCACTGTTGCTTCCTCTCTAGTCCAGGAATCTTCCTCTCAGGGACCCCACAGAAAGCAGACAATGAGGAAGGGAAGGTTAAGCCCCCAGTGAACCCTAGCATTGGCCAGGTGGGGCAGATAGGAGGTCATAGTCCAGTGTGGGTGTGGAGATGGCCTCCTCTGGGACTCTCCTGGCTTCCCTGTCTCCGACAGTGCTGTGCATGTGCCAGGACCCAGCTGCTGTTCCTGCCCACCCACTCCTGGGCGGGCACTGCTGGGACATGCCAGGCCTGCTCCTGCTGCCTCAGGGGCTGGGTGGAGCTGGGGGAGTGAAAGAGGAGCCTTTAATTTGGGGGCTCCCCACCCTTGCTGGGATGAGAGCTGACTTGATCTCTGGCTTGGGTTCTGTCCTCCACTGGTCCTACCACCCTGGGGGGTACAGGCGTGGTGGTGCTGGGGTCACCCAATCAAGACTGTGGCTAGTCTTTCTACTAAACTTGGACTAGCATGGCCTTGAACCAGGCTCTCCCTTTGGCCACTCTCTGACCACAAGTTCCTAGAGCTTGAGGTAATGATGAGGAGAAAAGAAGTGTAGATTTGGTCAAACATGGGCAAGCTTTCTGGGCATAACCCCACACTGAAAACTCTCCCCCCTGGACATTGTATGTGTATGAGTGGAGAGGGGTTCAGCTGGACAAAAGAAGCAGGGGCCAGTTAGCCTCTGATCAGTCCAGGGCCTTGGAGGCTACTACCTAGATCCTTGAGGCTTCTCCTATCCAGAGTTCTTTTTAAGCTGTCATTGGTGGGAAGGCTGTGGGAGAGACATGGGCTAGGATGCAGGGGAAAAGGCAGGCCCCAAGGCAGGAACTGAACTGCACAGGCTGCGTTCCCCAAGTCCTTTTACTCCTTGGGGTGGCTCCATGGGACCCAGGGGCTATCAGATGCTAAGGAGGGAAGTCCTCAGGGGTTACCATGACAACCTGCTTCAGGCTTCCTGCTGGGCCATGTCAATCCCCTTAGTTTCCAGAAAAGGGCTTTGTCTGGGGGTGGCCCCAGGCAGGAAAGCTTGACTTGATAGTGGGGGCAGTAGTGGTTTTTGAAAAGCAGAGGATAAAGACTTTAACTTGGGGACAATCTCTTCCTCCTCCTCTCCTGCCCCTATTCCTAACCTGGTGAGTATGAGACAAGACTTTCAGGGTTCCCCTGTACAATGTGACTAGTGTTGTACATGGCTTCATAACCTCACTCTCTCACAGGCTACATACCCAATCCTTGTGGGCCCTTGCCACTTTCTTGGGCCTCTCATAGACCAAGAATCAGTTTTCCCAGTGGTGGGGGCTCAGAGTCAAGGAAGACAGGTCTCCTCAGGCTCCTCTCCCTTTTGCACTTTAGGGGAAGGTACCTTTCCCTTTGCCAGCTGCTATGCAAATGAACTTATGAATATTTATTAACTCTGTTCACTGAGGTTGAAGTGAGTCTGAGGGGTATTGGGGGCAATAGTCCTCTCTTCTTCTCCTGCCCCCACCCATTATGTAGACATCTGTTTCCTCCATGTCTTTGGGTTCCAGTTAGCTGGAAGCCCTGTGTTCCAATTCTAGGGCTCCAGATCTTGAGTGGCAATGGAAGACTGTGCTCAGGGCAGACAGGACACCCTGGTGAGTAAGCCAGGGCCAGATTATTAGAAAGCTGAGCTGGCCTGTACCCCCTTGCATGCCCTCAATGCTGTCACCTACAGGTGGGGTCTTGTTGAGGTGCAGCTGTACAAGGTTTTCTTAGATCAGGGGTCCTCAAACTTTTTAAACAGGGGGCCAGTTCACTGTCCCTCAGACCATTGGAGGGCCGGACTATAAAAAAAAACTATGAACAAATTCCTATGCACACTGCACATACCTTATTTTGAAGTAAAAAAACAAAACGGGAACAAATACAATATTTATATTTGCATGTGGCCCGTGGGCCGTAGTTTGAGGACCCCTGTCTTAGATGCTCTAGGGACTAAGCATCTAAGTCCTGATTGGCTCTGAGTATCTCCCTTTAATAATAACGTTCATCTTATCATAGCTTCACATGGGGAGCCTGGGCTCAGTGGGTCTAAGCTTCCTTGTGGCTCTAAGGTGTTAGAAGTTGTCTAATCCTGCTGTCTGGATGGAACCATTGTGAGGATTGGAAAGTGAAAAATACCTTGGGAAATATAGAGGCTTTGGTGAAACTTCTTGGCTTTTTATGGAACATGGGGTGGGGACATTCTCTCTTAAATGTTTATGTGTGCCCCCATCCCATGCCTGCTTCCTTTCTGGCCCTCTGGGGTACAATAAAGTTAGGTACTAAGGGGGAGACCTCATGGATTTTACAATCCTGCACAGCAAGATGGCAGGCCCCAGCTTGGTGGAGCTTCACTAGACATGAAGAGAGGGCTGCCTTTCTTCAGGTCCTTCATCTACTTGGTCTAGTTCCCCTACTGGCCTCCTTGGCTGTCATTTTCCACCCTGGGGTTAGGACACAGAGCTCCCAGATAGCCCTCATACTTCATACCTTGTAGTCCCCACTGTGGAAAGTACCCTCACAAAGTAGAACCATGCTCTTCCACTGTCAGCTTTGTTCTCTTGAAGTACTGCCTTCAGCCATTCATTGTCATTCTGCTAGAAGGTCTGTCCCCAGTGAGGTGAAACCCACAGTGCAGGTTGTGAACCTCAAAGGTTTTTAGTCTGGCCCCAGCTAAGCTTTTCCACCTCTTCCTCTACCAATCACTGGGCCATTCACTGACCTGAGTTTTGTGTCCCAGCCACTGCTGTTCACTCTTTTTAAATTAAATTAAAATTTTTAATTATTTTGAATTTTATTGAATTTATTGGGATGACATTGGTTAATAAAATTACATAGGTTTTAAGTGTACAATTCTGCAATATATCATGTCTATTGTATTGTGTGTTCACCATCCCAAGTCAATGCTCTTCACTCTTGCTATGTGTTGTCTTCTTATTTGTCACCTAGGATCCACTTCACATGAGCTGTGCTTCCACTCACTGCCCCCAGCCCTTGCTGTTTGAAATATATATATATATATATATATATATATATATATATATATATATATATATATATATATAGAGAGAGAGAGAGAGAGAGAGAGAGAGAGAGAGAGAGCCTTGTGCTGTCTATTGCTGGAACATGGGACATTTACTTTTCTGATCCCTACCAGACAGTAAAGTCTTTGATGATGGGGCCACATCTTTTCTTCCTATCCACTCATTCAGGAAACAAGACTGGGCTCATAGGTACTTGGTGTCAGTATCTGGCTGCCTGACTCTTGAAGTTAAACATGTTGAGTGCTTACTGTGTGCTAGATGCTCTGAGTATGCCATTGCATCCAAGGCAGCACAGGCCTGACACCTAGGGAGGAGGGCCCTTTCCACCCCCAGTTTATGAGGGAGGAAACAGAGGCTCAGGAAGAACAGGTAGCACATCCAAGGCTACAGAAATAGTAAAGGCCCTGTCTGTCTAATTTCAAAGTCTGTCTTCTTTCTCCTACATAGTACTACCTAGCTCCCATCTCCAGCCTGCCCAGGCTCAGATGTGGCCAAGAGAACACCACTTTTTTACTTTGTGCTTAGGCAAGGATAGAATGATGAGAATAGATGGCCCTGGGCAGCTGCCCTCCCTCTGCTATTCCCAAGTGTCCGGCCTTCTGGAGTAGAAGACCTACCCAGTTCAGATGGCATTTGTCCATCTCCTCTGGAGCAGAGGCAGTGTGGATGTGGGGAAGTTAGAGCACAGATGAAGGAGGTTCCAAGGGCCCTATATTATATGATCTATTGTCTCTGCTTTGGTCCCCTCTCCTCTCTCTGTTCTTAGGAGTGAGACTGGTCAAGTTTGGGGATTCAGACTCTTGCATGATGGGGATGAGATATGTCCAGGTAGGACACTGGGCAGTGGGAGTGGGGAGATCTGTGTGGAGCTGCACCTGGCCAGAGACTGTGCCCATTACCCCTGGGCTCCAGGAGATGCCTGTTCCTATCTCCCCATCATGCCCAATATTAGCAAGGATGGGAGAGAAGGTATGAGTCCCAGGCAGGTTGAGTTTCCCCAGCCATTGGCTGGGAGCTTCAGGGGGTAGTGGCTAAAGCATGTGTAGGCTTGTGTGTGTGTGTGCGCATGCACACACACATATATGCGCATGTGTGCAGAGGAGGTGGAAGCAGTGGCTATGAAGGAATGTGAGTGTGATGGTGGTGGGAGGAGGATTGGACTGCCACTTCCAAGGCAGCACAGGCCTGACACCTTGGTACACAGCCCATCAGCCACGTCAACCCCCTGCGGAAATGCCACATTAAGACAAAGGGCTCCCCCAGCTAAGCAGTGCCCCACCCTGCCAAGCAGTAAAAGCCTGGCAGCCTTGCCCATGGGCCACCCCTTCCACTCCCTGTTGGCAATGTGGTTCTCTGTCCTCACTCCCAGCCCCATGATGGAGGAAATACAGAATTCCTCTTCTTGCTATCCCCACTCAGGAGATCCAGCCAGCCCTCATTGTTTGCTCCCCTGGCTTGGGAGATGGCCTGAAAGCCCCAACCCTGAGGCTGACCCTCTCTTCCCTTCTGAGCAGGTTCCTGAGTGGGAAGGGCCTGGTGATCTACCCAAAGATTGGAGACAAGCTGGACATAATCTGTCCCCGAGCAGAAGCAGGGCGGCCCTACGAGTACTACAAGCTGTACCTGGTTCGGCCTGAGCAGGCAGCTGCCTGCAGCACTGTGCTCGACCCCAATGTGCTGGTCACCTGCAACCGGCCAGAGCAGGAAATCCGCTTCACCATCAAGTTCCAGGAGTTCAGCCCCAACTACATGGGCCTGGAGTTCAAGAAGCACCATGATTATTACATTACCTGTGAGTCCCTGCCCATCATGTGGGTGTCTCCTATTCTGTAGCAATGGCTGCCTCTAAGTAGTGCAGTGAGACTGCACACAGTTAAGGCTCTGCCTGATCTGGTCCTCTTTGAAGACTGGCATGCTCTCCTCCCAGCCTGGCCTTGGAATTCTGCCCCTAATATTCACCAAGGGCCCACTGCCAGCTCTCCTTGGCTCGAGTGGGAGAGTTCTCCAATTTGTGGTGTTCTCTCTCTTATTTTCTTTGCCCACCTAAGATCCAATCTTGGGAAGGGCAGAGTTAGCAAAGCTCTTTGGGATCAGCCAGCTGTTTGGCTTTTCTCTTTATGGGAAACTGCCACCCCAAGAGGGGGAAGGACTTTTTGCCCGAGGTCACACAGGGAGTTAGGGATGGGATTGGGACTCTAACCCAGTTCTTCTGACCCCCTAATCCAGGATTTCTTCCAGTTTGTGTAGAAGCCTCCCTCAAAATGCCAGTCTCATTGTTTTGCTGCTGAGCAACATTGCCCAATGAGAAGACATATCTTAGTGTCCACTGAGAAAGGAGGGCCAGGGCCTGGTCATGATCAGCACCCTTGGGCAGGGGTAGGGCTTGCTATTCTGTCCCTGTGGGAGGGAAAGAAGTAGAAAGGATCACAGGTAGGTGGGGGCTCCTTGCTACTCTCCACCTCCCAGTTCTGTCCTAAAGCAGCACTAGGGTTTCTGGGTAATGTGGGCAGGCCTGTCTCTCCCCCTGATGGCACTGGCATCTTGCTGCAGCTACATCCAATGGGAGCCTGGAGGGACTGGAAAACCGGGAGGGAGGTGTGTGCCGCACACGCACCATGAAGATCATCATGAAGGTCGGGCAAGGTGAGTGCCCAGTTTGAGGGTCCCTAGTTAGGCCTTTGCAACAGATGTCTCTGACTGAATGTGAGTGTGTTGGGAGTAGGGGAGGGGGCAGTAGAGTTAAAGTAGCTGAGGTCTGGTATACAGCCCATACTTGGCCCACCCTAGATGAATGAGTCCCTCATGCTGGTGAGGTCCCTTCCCCTCACCTGTCCTCTCTCCACCCACAGACCCCAATGCTGTGACACCTGAGCAGTTGACTACTAGCCCACCCAACAAGGAGGCTGACAACACTATCAAGATGGCCACGCAGGCCCCCGGTAGTCGGGGCTCCCTGGGTGATTCTGACGGCAAGCATGGTAATATATGGGTGTCTCCCAGACTCTGGGACCCAGAGGGCAGAAGCCATTGCCACTGCCCTTTCAGGCCTTGTCTCTGAAGAAAGGCAGGATGGGGCCCAGCCTAAAATCTGCCATGTGTCCTTAACTGTTCCTCCCCTCCCTTTCCCTTCCTCAGAGACTGTGAACCAGGAAGAGAAGAGTGGCCCAGGTGGGAGCGGAGGCAGCAGCGGGGACTCTGATGGCTTCTTCAACTCCAAGGTGGCATTGTTTGCAGCTGTTGGCGCTGGCTGCGTCATCTTCCTGCTCATCATCATCTTCCTGACGGTTCTGCTGCTAAAGCTGCGCAAGCGACACCGCAAGCACACACAGCAGCGGGCACCTGCCCTCTCACTCAGTACCCTGGCCAGTCCCAAGGGGGGCAGTGGCACGGCGGGCACCGAGCCCAGCGACATCATCATCCCCTTACGGACTACAGAAAACAACTACTGCCCCCACTATGAGAAGGTGAGTGGGGACTACGGGCACCCCGTCTACATCGTCCAGGAGATGCCACCCCAGAGCCCAGCGAACATCTACTACAAGGTCTGAGAGCCCGGCACGGCCTCGGGCCCTGAGGGACTGTTGGAGGGGACTGCACCTCTCCTTTCTCTCCATGCCCTTCCCCTTGCCAGCTGTGCCCACCTTTGTATTTAGTTTTGTAGTTTCTTGGCTTTTATAATCCCCCTTTGCCCTGCCCCTAGGCTTTGGAGGGGGTACTCATGCCCCCAGCCCCCATGCTCTTGTGCCTTCCCCCTCTGGCCAGGCCTCTGGGCTCTGTGGGGGCACCCCTTCGAAGAGGGCAGGGTTGGATGCTAATGGACAGTAAGCAGGGAGATGCCCCCCCCCTGGCCCTGCCCTCCTCACTCCCTTTTCCCCTTCCCAGGACTGTTTGTCTGCTATCATCACTGTTTTTAATGTTTTTGTGTTCATTTTTTAGCTGTCAACTCCTTTTCATCTGTTTTTTTTTTTTTTCTGGAAGAAAAATGAAAAGGCAGCCCCTGCCTAGGCTTTCTGAGCCCAGCTCAGCTAGTACAAGTGTCCAGGGCCAGGGCCAGGATGTGGCCAGCCTGGAAGCAAAGGATGGCCTATCTGTTATTTGGGGGTCGGGGAGGCCAGGACTGTTCTTGCCCATGAGGGAAGATGACAGTGCCTTTGGGCAAGGTGTCTCACCCTCCCCTCCTGACCCTTCTGCTACAAAGCTGATCTTGGCAATAGGGTAGTGGCTGCCACCCTTTCTCACACACACACACACACACACACACACACACACACACACACACACACAAAATCCCTTCCTTGTGGGATTCTTGGGCATCTCCTGCTTCCCTCACTCTCACGGTAATTAACGTCTTAATTGGCTGTTGCCTGGGGAACAGGAGAGCTGCTACAGGCAGATGACCTCATGGGGGGTGGAGGGAGGTGAGGTGCCCAGGTGGCTATTTGCCCTGCAGAGATGGGAGTTCTACCTTCTCCCCCTCCCCCTCCTGTTCTCTCCTTACATTTGGCCCCCTTTGGCCTGGTGGGAGACAGAGGCCCAGGGCAAAGACCTAAGCGGGTATAAGGCCAGGTGGCCTGCTCCTTTTCTGGGCTCTAGCACAGGTGGGTTCCCCCCAAGCCAGCTCTCACTGGCCCCCTAATCTTGGGCTGTGGCCTGGAAAGAGGAAGAAGCTGCCCAGGGTTGGGCCAGCACGCCGTGCACTTTGACCCTGGCTCCTTGCCAGCACGGCTGTTAACAGACTGCCACTTGAGTGTGCCTTGCAGGCGCTCCCAGAGTGGCCGTGGAAGGAGCTGGGCCTTACACCATCCACTTTCATGCTGCCTCCTGGCCAGTTGCCTACCCTAGTGCCAGGTGGGAGAGAGGGAGCGGAACAGCCAGTCCCTTCCAGGTGGCAGTCGGAAAGCGTTTTGTTTTTGTTTCTGTTGCCATTGTGTAAATACTAGTCTTTTTTGGAAAAAAAATAATGTAAAGATGTTTTGTATAAACTCTGAATTATTTTCTTGTTGCTTTTTTCTTAGAAAAAAAATGAGAACTAAAAAAAAATTAACCACATGGAGATGAGTGTAAAATGGTGTCATGATGTTGGGGGATGAAGTATGAATGTATATGTATGAGTGAGTATGAGAGAGAGAGAGAGAGAGAGAGAAGAGGAGAGGAGAGAGAGAGAGAGAGAGAGAGAGAGAGAGAGAGAGAGAGAGAGTTGTGCCAGAAACCAAAAACAAACACGGTGGGTGATCTGGGCAAGTATGGGAAGAGGGTGGCTGTCCTAGTGGAGTAAGGTGTCTCAAGCCTTCTGCCCCTCCTGCTCTCCTGCCCAGTTTCTTTGTCCCCTTGTTCTGCTGGAGCCTTCGACCATTTCCCCATCTGTGTCCTGTCACCTCTGTGGCATTAGCTCTGGGGATCTGTCCACTATGGCACTATGCTCAACTAGAGAGGGTGGATGGAGGAGGGTTTGTTCACATGGGGATCTGGGTGTGTCCACAAGTACTGCCTCCACCTGGGCTGGGGCTAGATCTGGGACCTGCTGGCAGGCCCAGCCCTGCCCTGCCTCAGGATGCCTGGAGGTGGATAGAATAACTTCCCAAGAGCTGGCTCTCAGCTGCAGCCCACTGGGTCCTAGGGCTCCTTCAGGCTTCTCAGTTCACTTCTTAGCCAGAAGAATCTTCTATCCCCTGTCTTCAGAGCTGGGCCACTCCAGTGTATGCCAGAGCCCTCACCTTGGCATACTTGGGAGCTTCTGGCTGACAGCTGAAGTCCCCTAGCTAGAGCAGCTCTGAGCATGCAGTCTACCTCTCACAGGCTGGAGGTTGGAGAGTGTGGTGAAGTTCATGAAGAGGGTTTGGTCTCAGTCCTAAGGCGGAGACCCCATCTGGCAATGCCTGGGCCTTCCCACTCCAGCCTGCAGGTCTTGTGGGGGGTGTTCCCTGTGGAGATGGCTAAGACAGATGTCAGGAGAGGAGTACAAGTGAGATCCCAGCAGCTAAAAATGGGTAAGAAGGCACTAGAGGAAAGGAGGAGGAGGAAGGAAGGGGAGGGTTAGTTCGTGATCCAGAGCAGGAAGCCCCAGTGAACCAGCCAAGGAGCAGGCTGGGCTGTGAGGGAAGTGGGAAGTGCATGGAGAAGGAAGGCAGAGAAGAGCCACAGAGCCAAGGGACCTGCAGGGGGGAGGGAAGGGAGGCTGGGCTGGAGCAGGGCTGGGCCTGGCTAGGGTGCTTCGGGAGCCAGCTGGGGCAGAGGCTGTTTATTTGGTTTCTCATTAACCAAAGGAAGTCCTGGATCAGATAGTGCCTCTGTTGCTTGACTGCCTGCCCAGAGTGAGGCCCGGCCTGGGCCCGGGGTCTCCAACCAGGGCTGATTCAGGCCAGATTGATGACTCTAACTGAGGCAGAGCCTGACTTGGGCTGGGTGAGCCCTTCCTACACTTCTCTAACTGAGTGTCCTTGGGTGGTCCCCAGCCCAGCTCAGGATACCAGCTGCCCTCATCTTACTGATGGGTGGGGAATGGAGTTCCTGGGCAGGGGGGGGGGGAGGCAGGGAGGCGCGGGGAGGGGCTGGAGAGTAGCTGTGGGAATGTGAAGTAAAATCTGTGGGAGAGGGCAAAGGAAGCATGGGACAGTCTCTCCAACAGCCCAGAAGGTTTGTAACTGGCTGTTCCCACTTGCCCTGGCCAAGGTGCCATGGCTGGCACTGGTTTGAGCTCAGTGCCTGTGCAGTGCTGGCCATACAGTGGTGCTCAGTCACCTTTTGTGGCAGACTGTCCTTCACCTAGACCAGCCGTGGGCAAACTATGGCCCGCGGGCCAGATCCGGCCCGTTTGAAATGAATAAAACTAAAAAAAAAAAAGACCATACCCTTTTATGTAATGATGTTTACTTTGAATTTATATTAGTTCACACAAACACTCCATCCATGCTTTTGTTCCCGGCCCTCCGGTCCAGTTTAAGAACCCATTGTGGCCCTCGAGTCAAAAAGTTTGCCCACCCCTGACCTAGACAGTGCCTGCCACTTAAAAAAATACCTTTACACACATAACCTCATTGAGTTTCTTAAATTTCCCTATAAGGGTGGAAGGGGTAGAATTATTTGCCTCATATTTGCGATGAGGAAACTGAGACCCTACAAGGGACATTTACTTGCCCCAAAACACCCATCAAGTGAATGGGAACACTAGGGTTCAAGGCCAGGCCTTTTACTACACCCTGAGTGAACAGAAGTTTCTTGAGGGTGGGTCTTCTTCACCCCACTCCTCTGTTCCTTGCCTCTTATTGGGTAAGACTGAGCAAGAGTGCTTCCTTAGGGATCTTGGAGAACAAGAACCCTCCCCCCATTCCCTTTCCATCTGTGTGGGTCAGGGAGGGACCAAGCTTAGCTAGCTGGAGGCAGGAGCTAAGCCTCCTGTTGTAGGGCCCCAGACCGGCCCCACCCTCTGCTCTTTTTCCTGTCCCAGCTGAGCCCAAGCACCAGGTGAGTCAGGGATAGAGGATGCTTCCCAGGTGAGGGTGGAGCTGCCTGGCTTCCTTTGCAGGCTGAGCCCAGGTCACCAATAAAACCAAGCTGGGCAGGTGCTAATCAGACCTCAGTTTCCCTGAAGGAATAGGCCTTGTGAAGTTGGAAGGCAGGACTCTTATGACTTATCGCACTGGTCCATTTGTGCTTCTAGGAGGCCTCCCTGAGGCATGAGGTATGTGGATGGCCTGGAACCCTCTAGGCAGGGGCATGAAGGTGGGCTGAAGAACCAAAGGAGAGACCCGGTCCCAACTGGGGCCATTGTAGGTTGGGCCCTTTGACCACCTGGCATCAATCTCTCGGAAATCCGGCCCGCCTGCCTGCCTGCCTGCCAGGCTGCTTGTCCTGCCCGGGCATGTCACATTACCACTGACACCCCAGTTGAGTCAGCCCCAGCGTGTCTGGGGACCCTCCTCGCCCATCTGCTGCTGGCCTCCTGTACAGCTGTCCATTGGATCTGGGGTCCCAGCTGGTGCTTTTAGGTTGGCTCCCCCTTTGGGAGGCTGCTGAAGGGGAGTCCAGCCCCCACACAAGACAGGGGTCACAGAGCCCAAACTGAAAGCAATTTAAGGGCATGGGGGAGACAGTAATTATAGCTTCTGTTTCCAATGGTTAATTATACAGCTGGCAAAGAGAAAGTAAAGAGGGAAAGCTGGGGGGGGGCAAGGAATGTGTGAAGGGATATGGGAGGGTGGGAGAGTTTGCCACAGGCCCTTTGATACAGGGGAAAGAGCCCCAGGCTGCTGTGGTGGAAGGCTGAGGGCTGAGGACCTATCCTAGTTCTAACATGACTCTTTTTGACTAGGGCAGTGATCGGCAAACTGCGGTTCGCGAGCCACATGCGGCTCTTTGGCCCCTTGAGTGTGGCTCTTCCACAAAATACCGACTTCTGCGCATGGGCCACGGAGTTTCAATCGCACTGTACATGCGTGCCCGCACGTGGTGTTTTGTGGAAGAGCCACACTCAAGGGGCCAAAGAGCCACATGTGGCTCGCGAGCCTCAGTTTGCCGACCACTGGACTAGGGGCAGGCAGGTCTCTACCTCTTTGGGCCTCAATTTCTCTGGGTAATGAGGAGTGAGACTAAATGTCATTTATTCAGAAAATATTTACTGAGTGCTTGCTATATGCCAGTCAATGCTCTGGCCACTGGGGTACAGTGATGAACAAGATAGACAAGGTTTCTGCTCCCAGGAACTTCATGTTCTATAAAGGCCTTTAAATGCCAGATTGGTTCTTAAGGGTGTGTGTTGATGGTAGTTGGAATGTGAGAGGCAGAATGGAGGATACACAGATTAAAAACTTGGGTTCTAAAGTTAGCCTTTCATTCATTCATTCATTCATTCATTCATTCACCTTTTAAAAACAAATTTCGAATGCCTGGCATGTAATAAGCACCAATAAATGGTAGCTGTTGCTTCCCTCAAGATGTGGTGTGGGCGGTTTGGCTCCATGGCTGGGCTTCTTGGGCACTCTTGTTGCTTTGAGAGTAGATCCAAGGCCTGGATATTTCCTCATCAACGACCAAAGCTAGCCTTTTGCAAAATTCCTGAAACATCTTCATCAGAAGTTATGCTGAAGCTCCAATCCCAGCTTGCCTTCCCAGCCCCCAGCCCAAGTACCTAAGCTGAGTTGGGTGATGTGCCCATGATAAATACTTCCCAAAGCCAAAGAGGTGTGTGTCCTCAGTACTTGCCTACCACTGGGGCCCCATGGTCTAGTCTCTTTCAGCCTCTCCAGAGGCCGAGGGTGAGGAGCTAGCTTCTGAGAGAGGAGCTTCCATTGTTCTCTAGCCAAGGCTCCAGGGACAGGCTCCAGGGGGCTCTCTTGGTTCCAGGGTCCCAGGAGAAACCAGGGAGATTCTGGAATCCACCCTGCAGCAGGGACTCCATGCTGGCTGGATTCTGTGGGGCAGAACCATTGTTGTCATGGGACTGGCTGGTGGCTTTCGTAGCTACTTTCAAGCCTGCTCAGTAGAACCAGAGAGGTTACAGGCCAGGATATGGTAGATCTACGACTTTCCTGAGAGCTTCTTTCCAGACCAAATCACCACGGGGAAACTGAGGCCCAAACATAGAAGGGACTTACTCAAGGACACACAGAGAGTGCTGGCAGAGCCAGGCCTCAGAGCCAGCTCCCCTACCTCACAGGCCACAGCTGTGTGCCCTTCTTATACACTGTTGCTTTGTTCTCCCAGAATCCCCAGGAGTTTGTGTGTGGGACCTATTTATACACAGTATTTATATTGATAAACTCTGTAAGTTTACACAAGGCAATTATCAAAAATGATACATTATAACCCTGACAAAAACATGGTCCTGTGAGGGTTAGGCCTGGTGGGAGCAGACCTGGAAAATGCACTAACAGTTCACTCCCCTCCCTGGGGTCCCCTCTCCTGTGGCAGTTCATATAGCTCTGAAGTCACTAACTGGCACAATAGCTTCAAGGCTTCTGTTAGGGCCAGATGCGCTGATTAGAGTACCAGACCCAAAAGTGGGCATCTTAAGGCTGGGCAGGGCATTAATTGTAGTGCGTGGTTCCCCCTTCCCTTGGAGCCCAGGGTGGTGATGCAGTTTCCTGTGCACACCTTCAGGGCTGCCTCCCTCCCAGATTCAGGCAGCCAGGCCTTTCTGGCCAGCCTGACAGTTAGATGTCCTTGCTCTGTCTTCAGCTCCCCTGCACACACTAATAGCCATGGCACTAACATGCTTTCACATGCAAATTGCTATGGAATTCTCAGCCCTTGCTGGTGCCCCAGCCCCCAAGGCTTCCCCCTGAGCAAATTCAGAAAAGAGAATGGAATCTTTCAAGCTGTTAGGACGCTTAGAGACCTTCTAGTCCAGCCCCCTTATTGGATGGATGGGAAAACTGAGACCCAGAGAACGGAAGAAGGAACTGCCCACAGTCACACACAGAGTTTACTGGGACTGGCCCTCACCCAGGTTTTCTGACTTCCAACCCATTGCCTCTTCAAGAAACCACAGCCTCCCAATTTTCCTGCCCTTCCCCCTACCACAGGTTGTTTACTATAGACTCTGGGATCCCTCCCTCTGGCACAGACACTCATTCCAGGCACCCCTCAGTGGGGCCTGGGAGTGTGGAATCCAGAGAAGAAAAGGCCAGAGGTGTCTATGCCTTAGGGGCATTGCCAAGGGCATTTTCCTTTGAAACAAGCAACAGGCAGGATTTGCTCACTTCTCTTTGTGCACCCCCCCCCAAATCCCCTCCCCCCTTCCTGGCCAAACCAATCTGGGCCCCCTGCAGCAGGCCTGCCAAGCCATGCCAAGCCTTCTCCTAGGTCCCACCAGATCTTTCCAGGTTTATGGATTGCCACTCTGCTGGAGTTGCCACCAGCAAAGCCTGGGCCCTGGGAGGCCCCAGGAACCCAGGACCCAGCTGGGGCATGAAAAAAAAACACACAAAAAACTTGCTTCCCTTCAGCTGAAACAAGATTGGAATTTTCTGAAATGAACTTTACAAGGAAACAAAAATAAACACTGAAGCACAGGTGTCTGCTCCCAGCTCAGCCAAGGTCCTGCCACAGATGGGCCCGAGGTAGACACTTGTGGGTTATCTTTCAGTTCTGCTTCTGAAACAGCTCTTCATTCTGCCCATTTCTGACAACCCGCTTTTATTTCCTGCCTGCACTTTGGCAACAGTGTCCTAACATGCCCCCCCTCCTGCTTCCATCCTGTCCCCCTCTCTTACAAAACAGCAGCCAAAGTGATATTTCCTAACCTCAATCCTGATCTTGTCAATCTATGTGTTTCTTTAAAGTTTGTCAATCATCCCTCAACTTTTCAGCATGGTTCTGTGTGATCTGATCCCTGCCCATCTCTTAAACTTTGTACCTCTACCCCTCCACACCACATTCACACCCCTACAAAACAGTCCTACCCACTGGTCCCTGACCAGGACAGGCACCCTTAAGTCTCTGAACTGTTCCTTATGCACTTCCATCAGCCAGAAATGCCTATTCCCTTGTGTCTTGTCTTAGAAACTACTCTTAATCCTTCATGGACTCTTCTGAGCCCCAAATCCAGGGAAAATTGGTTCTCTTAGCTTTCACAATGCTTCTTACACTATGTGGCATGTGCCTGTTTTTCTCTCTTGACTGTGGGATTCTGGAGGACAGGAACTGTGTCTAATTCATCTCTGTGCCTCACCTAGCAGAGCTTAGCACAGAAGCAATATCAATAAACCTTTGAAACGTTTGTTGAAATGAATGGGCTTGGCTAGGCTAGGACAGTCATTCCAGGGCTCTGTCCCTGCTCTTCACCTGCTCACATTACTACCCAGCTAATCTGGAGAGTTAACATCTTATCACATTGCCCTACAATAACAGCAAACTTTTACTGAATACTTATTATGGGACTGGCACTATTCTCAGTGCTTCACATGCTTACTCCATTGACACCTCATAGCTCAGCGTGGTCTCAGGGAAGTCCTTATCTGAAGTAGGACCATGATCAGCCCCATTTTATAGATGAGGGAATGGACGAGCAGGGAGGGAAAGTACCTTGTCCAGGGGAACATGACTAGGAAGTTGTGAGCAAAGATTTGAATATCAGAAGCCTGAATCCAGAGTCCAAATGCTTAGATACTTTGCTACACTTTTGAAGCCAGGTAGTGGTGCCAGTATGGAGAGAGATTGAAGCTGGGCCTGGCCCCTGCCCCCTTGATGTCAGCCATGTGGCTTCAGAAGCCTTTTAGTGTGGTAGTTAAGAATCCAGACTCTGGAGTCAGGCTGCCAGGATTTACATCCCAGCTTTACCACATTCTAGCTATGGATTCTCGAGCAGGTTACTTAACCCCCTTTATGCTTCTATTTTTGCCCTCCATAAGATAGGCCTGAGAGTAGCAGCTATCTCAGGAGACTTCAGTGAGGATTAAGTGAATGCACACATGACAAGCCCTGTAAACAGTATCCTGTCATTTATTAGCCTTTGAGCTCCGAGGCAGCCTTTGGTTGCTGTCACCCAGCTGTAGGCAGCCAAGTCCACTCCAGGTTGGTCTGTGAATGGCCACTTGGATCAGAGGCTCAGTAGCCAGAGATTCGGTGGCCTCCACTTCAGTCTGGGTTGCTATGGCTCCAAGGAGACGCCAGCAGTGGTGGGCAGCAAGCTGCTCCAAGGCTCCAGCCTGAAGGCCCAAGGGCAGGAACATCCAGACTACTGTGCCCCCACAGAAGCTTGGAGTCAGGGTTGGGAAGCCTGCATTTGAGGCCTGACTCTGCCACTAATACTTGAATAAGTCACCTCTTCTCTCAAGGCTGGGGTTTCATCTTCATCTTCATCTGTTAGGAATGAATGATGTAAGAAAAACTGCTTTGTAAAAAGCAGCAAATCTAAGGTAATACATTTCAATGTAAGGAGCCACCACTTCTTATCAGAATGTGTGTTCCTTCAGGGCAGTGAACCTGGTGCTCAGTAAAGAGTGGATGAATGTGTAAATAAGTGAGTGTCTCTTCCACCCAGAATCTCTGTCTGTCACCAACAGTCAGAGGTCCAGTTCCAAAGGAGGGGCCCTCACCTTGGTAGTGAGTGGTCTTGAAAGCTTCTGGGAGTCAAGAAACTGGTGATGCTCTGTTCAGGAGAAGCCATTAGCCAAAACCTGAGATCCAGAGACTATTTTGTTCACATTCTCAGTAGGGTCACCGAAGCTTCCAGGTACTGTTGGAAAGAAAGATGTTACACTAAATGGCTTCTTTCTACTCATTAGGTTGGTGAAGTTTAAGCTAGCATAGCATTTCCATGGGCCACTTAAGTAATAACATAGATCAAAAGCCTAAAAAGGTACAGACATTCTGACCTAGCAAGGTCCTATACTGAGAGATTAAGGAGTATGGAGGGGGGTGAGTAGCAAAGCTGGCCTGGGGACAGGAGTTGGACCTGGGGGAGGGTGTGGGGTGCAGGGATAGGTGGCTATGAATGGGAGTAGAGACTGGACATTCTGTGTAAGGGATTTTTATCACAATTGTTATTAAAAATTGCAGAAATCTCAAGACACTTTCTTTGGGATGTTTTCACAATGTACACACACACACACACACACACACACACACCCCTCCAGTAACAATGAAAATGTGTTGAGATAGTGTATATTAACTGTCCTCTTCTTTGAGAAATCTTCCCAGTTCTCCATCTAAGCTCTGCATGCGTCTCTAGACTCTAATATGATGGATGGCAATGACCAGTTCTTCACCTCTCAGTAACTCAGTTTCTTCATCTGTAAAATGGGGCTGCTGATACTCCCAATGGTGTTGAGTTCTTGAGAAGAGGCTATGAGGTAACACATGTTGAGTTCTTGGCATAGGACCTGGCACATCATAACCACTCAATCAATGTTAGTCTCAATGGGAGATAGTTGCATGACTGCCTCTGCCCTTAGAACATGATCTCTTCAAGGGTAAGAAATATGCTATATATTTTTTTCTCACTGAGTCTCTAGGGCCCAGTACAGATCTTATAACATAGTAGGTTCTGAGTGGATTTGCTGAAAGAGAAATTTAGCCCAAATGCTCTCAACACAGAGAAGAAGCAGCTGAGGCCCAGGAGAAGGCAAGTTAAGAGTTGGGCTTAGAACTCTGGTCTTCTGTCCTCAAATTGTGGCCCTTGGGGATTTGGGGGTAAGGGTAGGGGTTGTGGGCAACCTTCTAGATTCCTTGAGCTGAACTGCCTGGGCTCTTTCCTTGCTTTGGGTCTGGGATCCCTGGGATCAGAAGGTCTCCAGGGCTCGGGCAGTGGTGCTGACCCTCCCCTCCCCCATTCTTGCCCTTGTTCTCTCCATCTTGGGCTCTAGCCTGGCCCAGTCAAACAGGAAGATTCATTAACTGTCTAAATATACAGAGCCCAGGGGCCATGTGCAGCCTGCAACAGAGCTGGGGTCCCAGCAGGGCCAGAGCCTGAGGCAGTGGTGCTGGAGAGAGTTGGCTGGGAGGGGGCCTGGTGAGGGGAAAGCCCCAGGAACAGCTCATGTGATGATTGATGGGGAGGTGAGTGAAGCCAGGCCAGTGCCAGGCCCTCAGAAACCCCAGTCTCTACTCCCATTCATAGCCACCTATTCCTGCACCCCACCCCCACCCCTATGTCCAATACTGGTCCCCAGGCCAGCTTTGCTACCCCCACCCACTGTCCACACTCCTCAACCTCTCAGTATAGGGCCCTGAGACTCAGAAGTATGGAGCTTAAGAGGTGGGTGACCAGTAGTGGGGGTGGGTTTCCCCAGGCTCCTGCCTGCTTATTATTGTAAGGGCTATTTCTCTAATCAAAACTCCCCAATTACTCAAGGGCCCCTCTGATTAATATTCCATGATAACAGGAACAGGTCACATCTGGCTGCAGGAGCTGGAATTCGACACTCCAGAAGCCCCATGATTGGTCTGCAGGAAGAATAATAAACTTCCTTTCTCTTGCCCCCCTTTCCCTTCCTTCCCATTCAGAGGCTCCCCTTTTCTTTCACCTCCCCTTCCCCAGCCCCTGCCTGTCCCTCTCCACCCCCACCCAAGTTCTCTGCTTTGCCCTCTGCCCTCCATGGAGATGGAAGCCACCTCTCCAGTTCTGGTTAGCCCTCTGGCCATCACTGGCCCCTGCTTTGCTAGGCTGGCTCTTCGGCCAGGAAGCATTTTACATGTGGTGCAGCAGGCTGAGCAGGGTGGGCAATCTCAGGGAGATTGTGGGTGCTCTGAATGAAACATCTCATCAAATCCTCATTACCATCCTCTGACAAGGGCCTGGTGTTATCCTTGTTTATTGATAGAGACACACATGCGCGTGGGTGAGAACACACACACACACACACACACACACACACACACACACACACGGTGCCTCTGAGAAGCCTTGGGACTTACTTGGTGTCACATAGGATTTTAGTGAAAGAGCTGGTATTTCAGTCCCAGAGATTTGTTTCCAAGGCTTCTTCCTCCCGCCCTCCTGTACTCTACCCTGTTCTAATGAGGATAGTTTCCCTGCCTGAATGCTCAGATCAAGAGGAGACCCACTGATATGGCAGAGCTCTGACACCAGACCTCTGAGCTTCCATTGAATTAGAGATGGCTTTTTAGGCAAGAATGAACTAAGACCTTTTAGTTGAATCCCACAGGCCAGGAAAGAAAAAAAAAAAATTGTCCCCATTCACACAGGAAGGTTGTGGTAAATATGGGACTCAGATGGAAACCCCTTCCATTTGCCAGCCTATGGATAGCTCTAAGTGAGAGAGCTTTCCCATCACTCCAACATTCCAAAAACTGCTAGATTACACCCTCCTGTGACCTGACCCACGACACCCCAGACAGGATACAGCTACTTGTGTTAGGTCAGTCTTCACCAGGGAGCCTGGGCAGAAAGGCACCTCTGTTTGGAGTGTGTGTTAGGGGCAGCAAGGGAAGGGGTTGTGGTCAATTCTGGTGGCCAAAAAGGATTTGTCTTCAGCCAGTCCTTCCCTAGGGTGTGTGGCCTTCCCGCAGATGTTCCCTCCTTTCCCACCACACTTCTCAGTAGCCAGGAAGAGGGGCAGGCACTTGGGTGTCAGGAGCACAACCCTCCCCTCTACTCACTTCCCTCTGATAGTGGTGGGGCACAGGCTTTTTCAGTGCCTGAGGATCAGGAGAGTAGTTTGATTTTGCTGAGGAGGGGCAGGGCAGTGAAGTGTGTCCCTACCTCACTGCCTTACCTGGCACTTTCCTCTGCCTCTCACCTGGCTCCTACCTCGCCTGATGTGCTATTTGGAAAGACTCTAGAACCGCCTTCCTAATTCATAGCTGGATAAACTGAGGGCCCTGGCTGAGAAGACTAAGACTTTGACTCTGGCTCCAATGGCTCTCCCCATCCCCTCCATCACATGGCTGGGAAAGTCCTGGCTAAAACATGGGGCTACTTAGTCCTCATGTCCTGACCCTTGGTGAGATCTGAGACCCAGTGTGTTTTTAGGGAGCCATAAGGCTTCTGGGACACAATTACCTTAAGGTTAGTGGAGGCCCAGACAGGCCTTGGAAGACCTTGAGCTCTTCCTGGTGAGCAGAAGCCCAAGTCTCATCCTTGTGTCCCTGCTTTCTCCTGGTCACTGCTTCTATTGCCCTGAACCCACAGCTTCTCCTCAAACCCTGCTTCTGCCTTCCCCTGTCCCAGTCTACCTTCAGGTTGCCCCCTAATTCATCTCCTATGCTGAAACTCGTCTGGCCTTCTTAACTCCAGATACAGGTGAGATCCAGGAGAGGTACTATGCCTCAGCTTCTTCTTCTGTAAAGTGGGGATAAAATCAGACCCATCTCATGGGGTTGTGAGGATGAACTGAGAGCATGAGGTAAAGCACTTGGAACCATGCCTGGAGTAGAAGAAGCTCATCTGCTAATAATGAAAGAGACTGACATCAGGTGGGTGGTTACTCTGCACCAGGAACTGTTCTAACACTTCCTATGTGACAGTTGACTTAATCACCACAACAGTTTTATGGTAAGTTTTACTGCTGTCATTCCCATTTCCCAGATGAACATACTGAGGCAGAGATATTATGCAACTTTTCAAAGTTCACAATGCTAGTAACCTGCTGAGCAAACATCTGAACCCACATACAGTGGGGCCTTGACTTATGAGTTTAATTCATTCCGAGACCGAGCTCGTTAACTCAAATTACTCTGTCAACTCAATGCAAAAAATCCGCCGAGAGACAGCTGGTATCTCAAAAAACTCGTTAGTTGGGATACTTGTAAGTCAAGGCCCCACTGTAGTTTGACTCCTGAGTTTAACTTTTTAACCACTCAGCCATTTGCCTCCCTAGAAGCAGTCAAAGACACACTCATATCTATAGGATAAGTCTCAATTCCTTGAGCTGCCACTCAAGTCTCTCCCAACCCCCTCCTCCGAACACTACAAATCACCTTGACAACTGAATGACTGCTTCCAGAACACCAAGGGTACTTACTTCCTTCTAAACCCTGGCTTATGCATTTTTCTCCACTTAGAATGACACTCTCTCCTCACCCCCCCCCCAAAAATGTTCCTGCACATACGCACACAAACTCCACCTCTCCACTTATTTATTTTTATTTTAAAATATATGGTTTTTTTTATTGACATCCTTCATCTTTTTCTTTTCCATTTGCTTTTCTTTTTTTAAAATTGTTTTATTGCTTAAAGTATTACAAAGGGTATTACATATGTGTCTTTTTTTCCCCCCACCCTTGACAATCCCCTGGCCTCCCCTACCCCCCAGTGTCTTATGTCCATTGTTTATGCTTATATGCATGCATACAAGTCCTTCGGTTGATCTCTTAGCCCCCTCCCTCCTGCCCCCCAACCCTCCTTGGCCTTCCCGCTGCAGTTTGACAATCAGTTTATGTTTTTAAAGATTTTTAGAGAGAGAGGAAGGGAAAGGGATAAAGCAATAGAAACATCTCTGAGAGAGAAACATCATCAATTGGCTGCCTCCTGCACACCTCCTACTGGGGATTGAGCCCGCAACCCAGGCATGTGCCTTGACTGGGAATCGAATGGTGAACTTTTGGTTCTTGGGTCGACGCTCAACCACTGAGCAACACCAGCCAATGGGGTCAAAATAAGCACCTGAAGAGGTGGTGTGTGTGTGTGTGTGTGTGTGTGTGTGTGTGTGTGTGTGTGTGTGAATGGGTCTTAGGGGAGAGATTTAGAGGGACACTTCAGGTGTGACAACCCTAATGAAGCTTAATGGGGCCTGAGAGGTGCCCTGGCCAGTGATCCTTAACCATTTCAGCACCTAAGGTTATCTGTCTCAACTCCTCTCTTCCCTTTGCCCTCAACACCAAGACTTTGAAAGACCTTGTCTATCAAACACTCTGCATTTAAGATATATAAAGACAGGGTTAACAGGGAAGGATGGTATAATGGGAAATCAGATACCACATTTGAGAAGTATGTGGATTTTTCCTTCTCTTCTGTCTCATTTATTCAGAACTGGAATTCAATGACTCTATATGACTTCTGGGTAAACTTGATGCCCAGGCTGGAACCCCTGTAAATAAATATAGAAATATCAGTATTTTTCTCTCTACTGTTGATAGGGTTTTATTGTCATGCTCTAGGACTGACTGCAACAAACAATTGATCCTCCTTCTCAATTATTGTCAGAAAGCAGTCCTTAAGATCAACTACCCGAAAACCCAGATCATCAGTGTTGGCAGACAGCCTCCAGCATTCAATTGGTTTCTCTCCAAACAATTTAATACAGCAGATCAAATCATTCAGTTACCTGGGGGTGCAATTTTCAACTAATTCATCTTGGAGGGTTCACAAGGAAGCTATATTGCCTAAATTAGATGTTCTGGGGTTGTTTTATTGAGAGTTTTTAAATGGCCACAGTGGCAATTGGTAATGCCTGCTTTGAAAGCTTTCCAAACAAATGGTTGCAGGCCTGGCTCCATGGTATAGAACCTTGCATATTGGAGGGGATTCTGGACTCTTTTCAGCGGAACACTGCCCTATCCCTCTGGGCCTCTCTGTGAGAATAGCCCCTAGGCCCTCTTGATCTATCTAAGTCAGTCCCTCTGCTTAGCTTTTGGGCCAAGTGTGGGTCTCTGCCCTGCATTAGCGACCCACAACTGGGACACTCTGGGATCTTTTTCCAGATAACTCAGCCTCAAAGCTGCTGATATCACAGACTTATCAGTAGCTCAGTTGCAAAAAATAATATTTATGGCAGACCATACGCAAAGCAGACTGTTCAGCCTATCTCCTGGAGTCTTATATTATTCTTAGCTTAAGGCAGCTCATCAGAGACCTTGGTAATTGGAGTGCAGCACTGTAGCCTTTACAGAGGCAGGAGAGCACAGTGGTTTTGAGTCTGGTTCTGATAACAGACAGACCTGAGTTTGCAGCCCTACCACTTTCTAACTGTGTCCTTGGGCTAGTGATTTCACCTGACTCTCAGTTTCCTCATCTGTAAAGTGGGGATAATAACAGCGTACACCTCCTGGGTTTATTTGGGGGGATTCAATGCTTGGCACATAGTAAGTGGTGATTATTACAATTTATTCTTATTCTTGGAGAATTTCCTTGGGTCCTTGCAGCAGGGAATCATGAGAAAGTCAGCCTGGTACTTGCTGGCTGCAGGTATGTTGTGGAGGACACTGAATGGTGGCTTGTCTCAGGGTTCTCTTTGTGAAGGGACAAGGGAAAGATGTGATTTCTAGTCTGACTAGGGAAAGCTATGCTTCTCTGCATACTTGGTTTATGTTTATGTTACAGATGCCAAGAAGCTTATAATTGATTATAATCTTTTCCTCTTTTATGTGGCTACCAGGGCAGCTGATAAACACAGGCTCCTGGAACTAACTGTATAGAACTTTGGAGAAAGATTTTATTTGTGTGTCATTCTTACTTCTGGCTTTATTATTTTCCTAATCTTATTTTTCTTTATCTTGATTTTCTCAAGTACATATTTTATCATTTTATATTTTAAAGCATTTGTTCAGTTATCCCAAATCCTTTGATGAATAACCTGTGATATAAATGACTGGTTTAAAAGAGCCACCATCATTTAGTGAATGTTTGTTGTTTTCAGTGCTTACCAAGAATTAGCTTATTTAATCTCACAACAACTCTATGAGAAAGGGACCATTTTTATCATCTCCCTTTAATACAGATAAAAATGAGGTTCAGAAAGGTAAGTTATTCATGCCAGGTTATACAGCTTGGTAGATCTGGGAGGGAACCTGTGTTGCCTGAGTCCAGAGCTGTCTCCTCACTCTGCCGTGTGCCTCTTATAGATAAATAAAAGTAGGTATGCAGGCAGGTATGTAGAGGATATGTGTGTATAGATGATAGATTAGATAAATAAATATAGGCAGGTATGCTAGGCATAGATGGCAGACTGACAGTGAGATGAAAGATGGTTTTTCCATAAGATAACCAAGGTTCCTTTTTTAAGGTGATATAATTCTAGCCCAAGGCAAAAAGAACTTGATGTCTTAGCCTGAACAACCCTACCATAAGGAAATATTCATTCTCCCTTAAGGCTTATGAAAATTGAGATACTAGGCTGTTTATTAATGCCTTTGTTGATCCTTATTCAATTGTGCGTGCATCCATTGTGTAACTACTATTTGGCTGGGCACTGGGGGACAGAGATAACTAGGAATGATGGGTCTCTACCTCCAAAGGCTCCTGACTCACTGAGAGAGACATACATGAAGACTAGGGATCCCGACACAGATGTTGGAACTCGGGCGTCTCCAGGGTGTTTGGGAAGCACAGTGGAAGCCAAGGGTGGGGAGCAGGAGGTCAGCGAGAGGCAGAAATGCTTCAAGTCATCATCTCATTGAGAAATGCTTCCAAGATGAGGAGTTGAGCAAAGGGTAGAGGATAATTAAGAGTTTTCTAGATGGAAACCAAGATGGCGGCATAGGTAAACACCTGAAATTGCTGCCTCACACAACCACTTCAAAAATACAACTAAAAGACAAAACGGACATCATTCAGAACCATAGGAAGGCTGACTGAGTGGAAATTCTACAACTAGAAGGAAAGAGAAAAGCACACTGAGACTCAGAGGAGGTGCGGAAGTAAAGTGCACAGCTACAGAGGCGTGTGCGGAAAGGGCTGGCAACTGAGGACGCTCTTGTCTTTTTCAATTGGGAGGGAGACACACGCTCCTGCTCTGAACTCCAGTTCCGGGTGAGTCTCTGGCGACCCAGACTCATATGGAGAGAACTGGACTGTCTGGCAGCGGGCGGAACTCGAGGGAGGCTTTCTCTCAGAGGTGCTTGCAGTGATTACCACAGGACACTGAGACCCAGGGCCTCTTAGGGCAGGGCTGAGGATAAGCCATAGATGTTTGCTCCGCCCTGTTGAGTCCCTGAGACCCCACCCCACCCAAGCTGTGCGCAGAGGCTTTTGCATATGAATGACTGGCCCTTGGCAATCTAAAATTACCTAACAAACTCCAGCTGGGTCAGAGAGACCCAGAACATCCAAAAGAAGGCCCAAGGCCCTACAGCAGCTTGCATTGCTTCACAACTGGGCCTCATCTGGGTACCTCCAAATCCCAAACAAAGAAGAGGAATCTGCAGATCTCTCCGTAGCTCCTGCTGGGTAGCTTCAGGAAGAGCCTAAATTAGCACCCCCTTAGAGATCCAAGTGCCAGTGTACCCAGCGGTCAGAGTGCGACCATCCAGATTACAACTCCTCAGATCCATAAGGGACACACTCAGGGGGCAGACTCAGTGAGCACCAAAGCCCCCACTGAATCAAGTCTTGCCCCATAAGGGTGACTCCAGCACAGACATTCTCCCACCACAGACACAGCTGATTCTCACAGCCAATTGGCCTGGAGGTGAATTCCTCCCAGTGATACCTACAACAATCAAGGCTTAACTACAACAAGACTGTGCACACAGCCCACAAGGGGGTGCACCAAGAGTGTCCACCTCAGGTAATTGGGGAGGCTGAGCCACTGGGCCCTATAGGACATCTAGCACAGAAAGCCACCCTATCAACACAGGGAAGAAGCCATAATGCAGAGACAAAGAAACAGGTCACAAATGACAGAAACGGAGGAAAGCAAACTACTAGATATAGAGTTCAAAACCACACTTATAAGGTTTTTCAAGAATTTTCTAGAAACCACCAATAAATTTAGTGAGACCCTCAATAAATCTAGTGAGACCCTCGAGGATATGAACAAGGACCAACTAGAAATTAAGCATACACTGACTGAAATAAAGAATATTATACAGAGTTCCAACAGCAGACTAGAGGATCACAAGAATCAAATCAAAGATTTGAAATACAAAGAAGTAAAAAACACCCAACCGGAAAAGCAAAAAAAAAAAAAAAAAAAAAAAAAAGAAAGAAAGAAAGAAAGAAAGAAAAAAGAATCCAAAAATATGAATATAGTCTAAGGAGCCTCTGGGGCAACTTCAAGCGAACTAACATCTGAATTATAGAGGTGCCAGAAGAAGAGATAGAGCAAGATACTGAAAACCTATTTGAAGAAATAATGTCAGAAAACTTCCCCTACCTGGTGAAAGAAATAAACTTACAAGTCCAGGAAGCGCAGAGGAACAAAAGGAATCCAAAAGAGGACCACACCAAGACACATCATAATTAAAATGCCAAGAGCAAAAGACAAAGAGAGAATCTTAAAAGCAGCAAGATAAAAACAGGTAGTTACCTACATGGGAGTACCCATAAGATTGTCAGCTGATTTCTCAACAGAAACTATGCAGGCCAGAAGGGAGTGGCAAGAAATATTCAAAGTGATGAATAGCAAGAACGTATAACCAAGATTACTTTACCCAGCAAAGCTATCATTCAGAATTGAAGATCAGATAAAGAGCTTCACAGATAAGAAAAAGCTAAAGGAGTTCATCACCACCAAACAGTATTATATGAAATGCTGAAAGGTTTCCTTTCAGAAGAGGAAGAGAAGAAAAAGGTAAAGATACAAATTATGAACAACAAGTACATATCTATCAACAAGTGAATCTAGCCGAATCCGGTTTGGTTCAGTGGATAGAGCGTCGGCCTGTGGACTGAAGGGTCCCCAGGTTCGATTCCGGTCAAGGGCACGTACCTGGGTTGGGGGAACATCCCCAGTGGGAGATGTGTAGGAGGCAGCTGATCGATGTTTCTCTATCATCGATCTTTCTAACTATCTCTCTCCCTTCCTCTCTGTAAAAAAATCAATAAAATATATTAAAAAAAAAACAAAAACAAAAACAAAAAACAAGTGAATAAAAAATCTGATGAACAGAATAAACTGGTAAATATAATAGAATCAGGGGCATAGAAAGGGAGTGGACTGACAATTCTCGGGGAGAAAGGGGTGTGGGGGTGCGGGAAGAGACTGGACAAAAATCGTACACCTATGGATGAGGACAGTGGGGGGGGGTAAGGGCAGAGGGTGAGGTGGGAACCGGGTGGAGGGGAGATATGGGGGCGGGGGGAAGAGGAACAACTGTAATAATCTGAACAATAAAGATTTAATTAAAAAAAAACATGCTTAGAGAAAAAAAGAGTTTTCTAGGTGGCAGATGTGCTGGAGAGCAGACAGCATCATGTGGGCAAAGGCACAAAGGCAGAGAAGACCAGGGCACTTTGGAGAAGCTGCAAATCTGTTCTGGTCAGAGGGCAGGGCGTATGTGGAATCCTGAAGGGGTTAGAGACAGGGGAGGAACATGGTCAGGTTGGCATTTTGGAAAGTCATCCACTTAGAGCACTGTGGAGGGCAGAGGCAAGGAGAACAACTAAGAGGTAGTTTCCACCACCATTGTGAGCTCCTAGCGCACACTTCACTCCTTCACTGCATATCTGTTGAGCACTAGGCACTGTTGTAGGCACTGGAGATACCACAATACACAGCATGGACAAAGCTTCCAGGCCTCAGAGATACACTATAAACAATAAGGCAAATATATTTTATGCTAGAAGGTGATAAGAGCTCCAGAAAAAAGAAAATAGAGCACAACAGGGAAATCAGGATTGTGAGGTGGGGCTGGCTTGAGAATTTATGGAGAAAGTGTCAGTTTAAGCAAAAACGCGAAGACAGAAAGCCGAAGTAATATGGGGACTTTTCTCGTGTCTTAGTCCCACAGGCTTTCACAGCCCAGGCCACTGGACTTGGAATCTGATAGTCTGGGGTTCATGTCCTGGTACCTTGGGCACTGGGGCACAGAGATAACTAGGAACAATGGGTCTCCACTTCCAAGGACTCCTGACTCACTGAGAGAGACATATATGAAGACTAGGGATCCCGACACAGATTCTGGAACTCAAGCGTCTTTTGTGCTCCCTGCCTCTCACCCCCAGATGTTGTGAGTAGATGGACACAACTGGCTTTCTAGTCTTACAGGCAGGGTCCAGAGGTACAGGGGCTATCATGAATCTTCTCTCTGATATTCCTGACCGGGCCTCTGGTGGCCCCAGGGCTCTTTGCACCTGAGCAGTGAGTAGAGGAGTCAGCCATGGGAGAGTTGCTGACAGCCTCTTGCTCAGGGAGGATAGCAGTTTATCTGAGCTCCAGCAAGAACAAAACTGGGCCATGGGCTGGGCCTGTGGCATTGTGGCTGTTGCCTCTGCCATGCACCACTGGGCATGAACCCACCATGTGGCCGAGCTGGAAGAAAGCCCTGACCAACAATCAGCTCAGCCCTTATGGGACAGATGGGGATGCTGATGCCCAGGGAGGGCAAGGGACTCACCTGAAGACACACAGAAAGTGAGTCAGAAACAGCTGGCACTGGAGGTCAGATCTCCTGCCTCCCAAGGGAATCATGGTGAAACCCAGAAGCTGTTTTGACCCAAGGGAATTTGTTAATAGTTATGGCCTGCCCTGAGTTTCCCCCCTCCCATTGAGCTTCCTTTAGGGGCCTGAAGCCCACTTCCAAAAATTATAATAATAGCATTCTTCCAAGAGATTTCCATTCATCATCTCATTGAGTCTCTTAACTACCCTATGCAGTGTTATTACCCTTATTTTTGTTGGTGAGGAAACTGAAGCACTGAGATGTGAAGTGACATGTCCAAGGTCATACTTTAGGAAGTGGGGGAGCTGGCCAATTTGGGCAGTTTTGTTCATGAGTCTGTATTTAGCCACTAGGTTATACAGGTGTGAGATGAGTGTGTGTGTGTGTGTGTGTGTGCGTGCGCACACGCGCGCGCACATGCGCACGCGCACGCACACGCAATGGTTGTATCTGTGACTATGACTGATGTGTGTTGGAAGGGCTTGCTACCTTTCAATTGTTCTCTCATGCTATGAATACAGGCTACGTGGAAGACAGAGCAAGGCCTCTAAGAGATCCCTCTGGTAGGCCCCTATGGGAACTGGGAATGCCTGTGGCTCAGAGTAGTTGTGACCAAGAGAAAAACACATAGCAAGAACATACGCAGATACCATGGTAGATGTGAAACCCTTTGCATGAGGTTCTCCAATTGTGGTCTCAGGACCAGCAGCATCATCATCACTTGGGAACTCTTCAGCAATGCAAATTCCTGGGCACTGCCCCAGTCTGACTGAATCAGGGATTGGGGTGGGGCCCAGCAATCTGTGTTTTAACAAGCCCTCCAGGTCATTCTGATGCATACTCAAGTGCAAGCATTAGCTACAAATGGGAGGGGTCCAAAGTTTGCTGGGGTGAATGCTTTCATGTACATGTACACATGTGTTCAGGGCATAGCACTTTATAGTTTCCAAAGGGCCTTGTCACTCACAACCTCCTCCAGTCCTCTCAACAACTGGGAACCTGCCCAATTCCTAGGTAAGTAAACTGGTATCCAGGGAGGTGAGGTCGTAATGCAGCAAGTCCCTAACAGATACCAGGCATTTTGGTCTCTCCAGTGTCCAGTGTCTGTCTTGGATCCTCCCAACCCTGCCCTCTGGGCTAGTCCAGGGCTCTCCATACATACTGCAGCCTCTCAGAGGAAAGAGAGAAATAGGTAGGATGGCCATGCTTGGCTTCTTATCCACCCCACCCCACCCCACCCCACCCCCTCTCTCTCAATTCATCAGCACCTGTAGAACAAGTTTCCTCTTCCTCAGGTGAGTTCACCTGACAAGGAAGGAGAGTGATGTCCATGGAAGCAGAAGTGGCTCCAGGGATCCAAAGGCTGTGTTCTAGGAGATACGTAGAGGTGGATCTAAGGGCAGCAGAAGGTTCATGTTAGAGGCCCCTCTCCATTTCCTCCGCTGGATATGGTGGCTCCCTGGGGTTGGCCCAGGAGATAGGATCCCACCTTAATGAAGGGTGAAAGGTGGGGCCTCAAGCTGACATCTGACCATATGCCTGCTCTGGGGGCCTTGGCATGGAAGTGAGGGGCCTATCAAGCCTGCTAGAGGTGCTGAAAGTTACAGGAAGGGACAGGGAGAAGGGGGATGTCTAGGTCCATGAAAGTAAGTATATACACAGCCAAGAGACCAAAAAAGTAGCCATAGGCACAGAGTATGTTGGCAAACATCTGGCCCAGTCATTCTCAGCCTGGGATTTGTGCAACTGGGGGAGGGGGTCTGCTGATATATTCTCAAGGGTCACAAGTTCTTTGAAAATTGAATGTTTATGTTCTTATTTTGATGGTAATCTGAACACAGCTTTCCTTACACTTATAAAAGCAGCTATAATTCATAATTGGAAGATGTTTTCATAGCCTATGTTCAATTCTGAAAATGGAGGACATGCAGATTTGGGGGTGGGAGTTGCAATTTGTCCAAAGATATCTTCTCAGGGGCTGGTTATATTGGAATTTTTGTTCTAGAAAGGGAATATCTGTGTATTCCACCCCAAGGTTGAGAAGCACTGATCTAGTCCAGCTCCGTGTTTCAGTTGAGGACACTGAGGCCCAGAGAGGGCCAGGCCCTTGCTCGAAGTCATCTAGAAGCAAACCTGAGACTGCAGGCCTGGGCTAACGCAGCCTGGCCCTGAGTTGTTCCTATCACACTCTGCAGGGGCTGTAGCTCAGGCTCGGGCAGGGGTATTTGAGGTGGCAGAAGTGTGTGCCATTATAGATTTGTCTGTCCTATTTCTCTTGTTTGGGACTGCCTGGACTCATTTAGATCTTTCTAAGAGATCCAGCCAGTCAGAGGGTGAATTGGGCCAGGGATGGGGGGCATTCAAAACTTTCTGCCATGGTGATTGTCTGTTTTTATTGTGTGAAAGATACACAGATGGGCGAGGTCCAGCCCTAGCCTCTTCCCTGCTCCTGTACTGACAGGGAGGCAGGTGTTAAAATAATGGCAATGCCTCACAAGTCTTCAAAGCAAACTATCCGTAGTGACAGTGGACATTTACTATATGCCAGGCACTTTATTTTTTTAATTGTTTTATTGCTTAAAGTATTACTAAGAGTATTATATATGTCTCCTCTTTTTTTCTCCGCTTGACCTGCCCTTAGCCTCCCATACCCCCCAGTGTCTTGTGTCCATTGGTTATGCTTATATGTATGCATACAAGTCCTTTGGTTGATCTCTTACCCACCCACCCCCAACCCTCCCCGGCCTTCCCGCTGTAGTTTGACAATCACTTTAAATGTAGGATGTCAAGACGCCATTGAGGAAGGTGTGGCCTCATTTTGTAGATAGGGAAAATGATATATGGAAAGGTTAAGTAAACTGCTTCTAGGTGGTAGCATCAGGCAGACTGATTCCTGAGCACACTTTCTTAATAACCCAGTCTCATGAGATCCTTGCAATAGTCCTGGTTGTTCGTGCAACCTAGGATGAATACATAACCTTTAAATACAATACAATGTGTTTTAAAGTGCTTTGTCTTTACATTTTTCAAATCAATCTTTTTGCCAGTGCTGCCAACTTTCTTTAGCCCATGTACTCACCAATTTCAGTGTGTACCCCTTTCGATGTAAGCAGCATTTGCTCAGCACCTTTTCAGCTGCGCCATGCTAATCACTTGCTCCCACTGGGAATGCCATTTGCTGTCAGAATTTAGGTGCAGTGTGGTTTCCAGGACAGGGGCAGGTTTAGACTGAGCTTTGTTGGTGTAATGGTGCTTGAAAGAATTGGCAAGGAAAATGCCAGTAGGCATGATGTCTACACACACAGAACACCAGGTGGGGTGTGAGGTGAGGAAGGCATCAGGAGTCACTGGGAAGAATCAGGGCATATGGTTCATTGCAGCCCACATACTGCTGCCTCAGTGTTGGCTACAATGCATGAGCCTTGGTGCTTCTAACACTGGCTCTCCCTCAAAACCTGGTTTGAGCCCAAGCTGGTTTGTCTTAGTGGATAGAGCGTTGGCCTGCGAACTGAAGGGTCCTAGGTTTGATTTCAGTCAAGGATACATGCCCAGGTTGCAGGCTCAATTTCTAGTAGGGGCCGTGCAAGGGGCAGCAGTTCAATGATTCTCTCTAATCATTGATGTTTCTATTTCTCTCTTCCTCTCTGAAATCAATAAAAATATATTTTTTAAAAAAGTGGTTTGGACCCCTCTCCTGGGTGGCAGTGGTGTGGATTCCAGGCCCAGAGTAGTTACTCTACTGGCCCTGGCTGCATCACACTTCCACCAAAATTAAAGGACTTCCTTGATGCAACTGACCAGGAAGAATAGGAGTTTAAATGAATTAGAGATAACAATCCACAAGTAAAAAGCAAACTCCTTCCCTCAACATGAACAATGTTTAAAACTGTCTGGAAATTTGCTAAAACATCTCATGGTACATCAAAATGACCAATATCTGGAAAACTAGTGACTAGGATGTAAATGTGAATTTTTCTCTAGTTTATCATTTAGAAGCAAATTTTTTTTCATCATTTCACTTGGGCCCAGACCAGATGGGTTGAAACAAAGATCTTCATCACTTTCTACATAAAGGTGCCTAGAGCACCACTGGGTCCCTGGTTGGCTTGAATGCAGCTGAGCTTCCTACCTCCTTTTCCACACACCTACACCACAATATCCTCCTTGAACTAGATCTTTTGGCTTTAGAATACTGAAAAGAGATGCATATGGGCCAATTGAGGTCAAATTAACCCTATAGCCATTGTGGCGTCAAAGTAGATTTCTCCCTCTTTTATTGTCTTTTTCTGTATTTTTCCAAATTTTCTACAATTACCATATATAACTATTGTAATTAGCAAACATAAATCCCACAATGAAAGCACATAGTCTAAATGGAAAACCAAACCATATATCCATCACTGTGATAGGCACTTTAAGGCTAAGACTGTGGGTCCCCATCCTGGGATGTCTGGTCCTATGAGAGCTTACTCTCTCAGCTAATGACAGGACCCTTCCTGCCCCATCTCCTTTTCACACTGCTTGCATCATGCCAAGAGAGCCAGGGAAGGAGGTGGAGGGCTCTGTCTTTATCACCAGAGGAATGAAGTGATTAATCTAAGGGGATAGATAGTACTAGTAAATTGAGACTAAGTTAGGATAAGACAGTAACATTTAAGACAGCATGTATTCTGAATTCTGATCATATGCCAGCTGTAGGGGGTGCTTAAGAAGGCAGAATTCTACCATTTGAGGGGCAGAATTTGATGTCATGAGTCAGTGAGGCATCTGTATATCAAATGGCTAGCCTGGCACACAGTAGATATTAAACACAAGCTGGTTTACTTCCCTTGAAGATCTCCCAATCTAAGATGAACAGAAGAGGGAAAACAGAGGGTCTGTGTCCTGCCTAGAAAAGGAATTTCCACCTCCAAGACAACGGACTCTCTTGGCAAGTATCTCTTCCCCTCCTTCTTTGACACTCAGGCAGACCTAGAGTCCCCCTACCCTTGACCAACCTGGGAAACTGCTTAGTTGTAGAGGAAGATCCCCCAGGCCAGAGGTTAACTATTGCTCACCTTCCTTTCAGAGAGTACAACCCAGATCCTCTGAGGTCTTCCCCAAAGAGAAGACTGGAGGTTCCCTCAAGAGGAAATCATACTTCCCAGTGTCGACAGGCCCAGTGTGGATCCTGCTAAGAGGAAGTGAGAAAAGAAGAGGGCATTTGGGGCCATCAAAGCTGTGGGAAAGGGATAGGCAGACTTTTTCCCTGCCCCCACACCCCAGCCCAGGACAGACCTCTTCTGCCCCCTCCCCACCGTCTATCTTGGCTAGTCTGTCTCCACCATCCTGGCAAAGCATTAAAAATTGAAAGCTCCTTTGAAGAGAAAACAGTTTAATAAAAGCTCCATCCATTTTTCATGAGAGTATCAGGAGAAGAATGATGAAGAGAAGAGAGGCAGGATGTGGGGGCGGGGGGGAGATAAGCAGGGGTGGATGGGCAGTAAGGTGCTTGAGAGATCCCTGGTGGGGTCTCAGCAGAGCAGGGGCCAGGAAGGGTTGCCTAACTCAGATCTGGATTACACTTCTGAGAGAAGGTGCGCACTATATGACTTCTGACCTGGGGGGTCCTCCTCCACAACTAAGCAGCTTCCCAGGTTGGGCAAGAGGAGGCATGCCATTTGAGCCCTGGCCAGATGCTTGACACCCAGAGGATGAAGCTGATTACTGGGCAGGGTCTGAGTTTTGGGAAGAAGTCCAACAGAGAGTTTGGGGCATGGGGGGGCTGAGGGGAATTAGGTAAAGACCCTTGCTTGGTTCTTTGTTTTCGGTTTGTTTGTTTGTTTGTTTTAAATATATTTTTTATTGTTGATAGTATTACAGCTATCTCCCATTTCCCCCCTTTACCTCCCTCTTCGCAGCCCCTATCTTGCCAGGTCTTCACTACTCTGGGCTATGCATATAAGCCTATAAGTTCTTTGGTTTATTTCTTCTCATCCCCCCAACCCCACATTGAGGTATGTCAGACTGTTCCATGCCTCACTGCTTCAGGTCTTATTTGGTGGGTCAATTCACTTTGTTCATTAGATTCCACAAATAAGTGAGATCATGTGATATTTGTCTTTCCAAGTTTGGCTTATTTCACTTAGCATAGTATTTTCTAGGTCCATCCATGCTGTCCCAAAGGGTTAGAGGTCCCTCTTTTTTACAGCTGCATAGTATTCCATAGTGTAAATGTCCCATCTGGCTTGTGTTCTTTTGACCCTAGAACTTTTTCCAACCACAAAAGACAGAATTATAGTCACTGTTGAGCCCAGCATCTACCTTTTCTTATTAATCCCACCTTATAAAAGACAAGTCTACTTAGGAAAAATACCTCGCACACTGGCTGTGCAGGAGAGATGTATACCTAATTATTTCTACCTCTGGCACTAGTCTGTGCATGTGCATGGGTGTCTATATGTGGCAATGTGTGTGCTGGCATATGCATGAGTGTGCATGACCAGGGCTGTGTGTGTGCATCTGTGCACATGTGTGTGAGTAAGGTTGTGGACTGGTGCCCATGTATGACAGTACAGCTGTCCCATGAATAATGTTTCATTCAATGTAGTTTCATTATGTTGAGGAGATGCCATAGGAACTTAACTCTTGTTTATATCAATTAACGTATGGTACAATTGGTTTTGTTATACATCATTTTGCTTAAAGTTGTAGAACCTATCAATGTCCATTGATAGCTTACTGTACTTGTTCCTACTGCCCTCACTTCTGAACAGAAATTAGCCCTCCCTCAGCATGTGCTAGGGGGCAGATAGGATGGCTACAGTGGGTGAGAAGATAATGGGAAAAGTGGAAAGGAGGGGAGACCCTGGAGCCTGGAAGACAGGCAGGCCTGATATACCAGCATAACCCCAAAGCTGGTCCCTTTGGGACCTGGAAAAGTGAGAAGGAGTTTGTTTCATTTTTGTCCCAAACTGAGGAGGGCAGGAAGGTGTGTGTGTGTGTGTGTGTGTGTGTGTGTGTGTGTGTGTGTGTGTGTGAGAGAGAGAGAGAGAGAGAGAGAGAGAGAGAGAGGAGTAACTTCATCAGCATGATCAAGAGAGGCTTTGGGGGACATTCCTGGAGTGACAGTTGGGGAGGAGACTGAGAAACTCATTGATGGTGCTTCTGGTTTGGGAGTTCAACTTTCTATCAAAGCCCCAGGCCAGTGTTGGCAGAGCTTCCTCCCCACCCTTCTCTGGCCCAGGGAGAGTCCAGTCCCCAGGGTCCAGCTTACAGGTAGTTGGGGTGTAGAGTGAGGTCCTGGTTCCAGGCGAGGATTTGGGACCATTTTGGAGTATCCTGGCTGGGCCTTCTTCTGGGTTTGCTCCAAACATGTACCCAGCTAGCTGATCTGCCATCCATCCATCTACCCAGCATATATTTACTGAGCCTGACTCTTGCACCATGCATTTTATCAGGACATTGAACAGGCAGATATGTCCCTTCCCTCTATGACCACTGAATCTGGTGCATTCTTGTCTGTTCTTCTCCACGACTTCACATATCCTGCTTCTTCCATGGTCCTGTTGGGCAGGTGGTGGCCCTGGTGCTGGCAATTCACCCTGGAAGCTAGACAGGCCAGTAAGTCAGGAGACACAGATACAGACTTCCATTCACTGTGTGACCTGGGCCAACTCACTCCCTGCCAGGTTTTCCATTTGTTCATTTGTACCAGGACTGGTTGCTCTAAGAAGGGATCCTGCTTCAATGACTGTTGTGGCCTCAGGATACATGCTAAAATCTAGGACTGACAATTTCTGTGGACTTTTTCCCTTGGTCAGTGACTGAGGGTGGCCTCAAGCAATTAATGGCATCTCTTCAACCTGTTTCTTCAACTTGTAAGAAGGGCATGATAAAACTGCCTTTCTCGTAAGATCTTTGGGAGCATGAACTGTGGGTGCTCATCTAGACAAAAGTCTTGGCACATAGCATGTGGGCTTAGAGCAGCATAAGGCCAACGAGATAGGGTTGGTGGTAGCATCCTTGACAATGTGCCCAGTCCCAGGGCTAGGCTTAGCTCCCCTGCACACTAAGAGGTATGGGTGTGAGTTAAGGTAGTAGACATTGGGATTGGTGGTTGAGGGTGCTGGTCTGGGTCTTGAGGAAATCTGGCAAGGGAGACAGGAAGAGAAACCATACCAGACAGGGGTTCCATTTGTCTTGGTCATCTGAGCCCAGCGTGGGGAGGTTCCAAAGGCCCCAAGACATAGCAGAGGGATGGTTAGAGAACCCCACTACATTGCCCTCTTTCCAGTCATCCTTCATGTGAATACCAGAGCTGGTGAACAGCTGCTGGCATTGACCTTGGTGGATAAAGCATGGAAGGACAGGAAAATAAAGAGATACAGCAGGAGGCCAATGGTAACAGGACCAAACCCCTTTCCCTGCTTTCCCCTTCTTTCTGGCCCTCCTCCCACACAACGCACACCCACCCTCCTCAGAGGAAGGAGTGGCCCTCTTCCTCCCAAGTCCAACCAGCCCAACCCCCATGGACCACATTCCAATAATTATTCCCCCTTTGCTGGATCCCTGCCCTCAGCCTGCAAATACATTCCAGCTTTTTCCATCTGAAAAATCCTCTCCTCCATGCTGTCACCCCCTCGAGTTCCTGCCCTCTTGCTTGCTTCCCCTTTCACAGATCAGTGTCTATGCTCATCATCTCCTGGCCTGGCTTGCCTCCCACTCTTCTCTCACTGCCCAAGCCAGTGATGTCTGGATGATTAAAGGTTGTATCTTCCCTGCTTGGGCCTTGACCACACCCACTTAGCATTTTTGACATGGTTGCCCAGCCTCTCCTTGTAGTGCTCCTTCCTGAGTTTCTTAAGTATGGTGCTTTCCTGGTCCTTCTTTTTCTTTGCAGGTCTTTCTTGGGCTTCTCCACAGCTTCCCTTGGATCTCCTTCTAATATCTCATCTTGGCAAACTCATCATTCCTTGTGGCCTCAGCTCTCTCTCCAGATGGAGAAGAGGGCATGCGAGGCTGGACCAAGAAGGGACTGAGGCCAGAGGCTATGGCTTTGATCAGGTGCATATCTCAGTTTCCAGTGTCCTGCCTCTCTCTCGCCCACTCCCTGCCCATGCCACTCTCCTGTTTTTACCCACCAGCTAACATCTTCTGAGCACTTATGACATTCTAAGAGCTTGATTGTGTGGAGGGCTCAGCAAAGAGCAGATTGGTGGGATTGGAGGTGAGCAAGAAAAGGGGAGCATGGCAAGGGCTGGGTGGGAGAGGCAAGCAGGGCCAGAGCAGGCAGAACACTGTGTGCTATGGGGGTTGGGTATTCTAAGCCAGATAAAAGGCCAGTGTGGGGTTGTAAGCAAAAGAGTGACTTGATCTGATTTGCAGTTTTCAAAGACTCATTCTGCTATCTGTGTTGAACATAGGCTGGGGGTGAGGGGAGGTCAGTTAGGGTAAGAGAGGGGGGTGGGCCCTTGCTGGTTTGGCTCAGTGGATAGAGCATCGGCCTGCGGACTGAAGGGTCCCAGGTTCAATTCTAGTCAAGGGCACATGCCCAGGTTGCATTGCAGGCTCGATCCCCAGTAGGGGGCATGGAGGAGGCAGCCAATCAATGATTCTCTCTCATCATTGATGTTTCTATCTCTCCCTTTCCCTTCCTCTCTGAAATCAATAAAAATATATTTTAAAAGGGGGGGGGTGAGCCAAGCTGGTGGAGGGGTGGGTGCTGAGAAGCGGATGGATTTGAATATATTTTGAGGGTAGAGTAGCTGGATTTGCTGATGGATTGGATGTAGGAGGTAAGGAAAAGAAAAGATTCCAAGGTAACTCCCAGGTTTAGGGCTGGAGCAACTGGGTAGGTAATGACAGAATTTACTGAGCTGGGGAGCACTGGGGGAAGGAAGGTATGGGAGAATGTAAGAACTTGGTTTTGGTCATGTTAACTTCAAGACCCTACTAGACATCCAAGTGGAGGTATCAAGTAGGCAGTTGTCTAAAGTTCGATGAAACAATCAGGGCATGAAGTAAATGTGGAAGAGATTAGGTTTTACTTCAGGCCCTTGAACTTGCTCTTCCCCCTGCCCAATACTCTGCCATCATTTAGGTCTCAGCTCAATCATCCCCTCACTCCAAACTCATCTCCCTTTTCTGACTGCAGGCATGCTCTATCCAACGATCCTATGGCATTTACTTCCAAGCATTCATCACTACCTGAAGTGGTCTTGTTCACCTACTTATTTTCACATGCTTCTCCACTATGCTAGACTGTAAGTTCCATGAAGGCATAGGTTGTTTGATTTTGTTCACTGCTGTATCACTAGGGTCTAGATCAGTGCCTGGCCCATAGTAGATGCTCACTAAATACTTGTGGACTGAATGAATAAACACTTTACAAGGCATACACTCCCCTCATCCTGATGACAACCTCATGACAGTGGGAGTTGTGGCCCCAGTTTTCAGAGTAGGAAACTGAGGCTTAGGGAGCTTGCTAAGTGCTTACTACATAGCCAAACACGAGGAGGTGATGCAACTGGGACAAAATCCCAGGTCTATTTGGCTCCAAAGCTCATGTTCAACCATTCCCTCATGCCAGAAAGTGCCTTTGAGAGAAGACTCAAGTTGGAGTCCACCCCTGCCACATCTTTGTTCTGAGATCTTGGGCAAGTTTTTAAGCAGTCCTGCCCCTCAAAGTCATCCTCTTTAAGCTGGGCCTAATAATCATCTTTTAGTTACAGGATTCTTCTGAGGATTACGTGTGGGAACACCGGTTAAAGCACTTTGTCCACTCTATCAATGCATACATATTTAAGGGATTAATAACCTCTTAGGATTCCAGTCTCCTTATCTGAATAATGGGCAGGGGTGGGGGATATAGAGAGGACTAGATGATCTCTGAATGTCTTTCCAGTACTGACATTCCAAGAATCCTTGGTATCCCAACATTTGTAGAATTGCATTGAGTTTATATGGTCCAGCTGTGAGCATTGTGAACACAGAGGCCTCAACTTTGACCATTGACGCATCAGCTCTGTGGATGTGGGAGGCCGCTTTGAAGCTTGAGGGAGGTAAATAGAGGACAAATCAAAGGAAGTTCTTCCTCACCCCAACTTAATGAGCTTATGGCTTTCATTATACACAGGAGTGGGCCAGGCAGGAAACAGGAATGGCTTTGGATGGAATGATAAATGCCAGAGACATGGATGGTTCTGAGCAGGAGCTGGCAGGGCTGACCTCTAAGTTCAACAGGAGGGAAGTGACTCCTTAGGGCCCAATCAGAGACCAGCCTTAGGCTTCCAGAGGAGCAGTTCTGGATGGAGGGAATGGGGGATGGGGAGTCACGGAAGCATCTACCTGTACTGCCTCCACTGAACTCCCTTAGCTCAACCCCTGGCTGGGTGGTAGGTAGAGAAGGGGCAGGGATTGCAAGAGAGGCAGTAGGATGCAGAGATTCCAGCTTTCAACCTCCACCCACCTTCTCAGGAAGGCTTAGGTTGGCTGTGCCAACACTCACCAGCTGCTATGGGGAATGCCTGGCATATGATCTCCTTTCCTTCTGCCTCACCCCACCTGCACCTGATGACATCAGCTGGAAGGAAGGACTTTGTCCCTTTCATATATCACAGGGCAGGAGGAGATTGGTAGCTTTGGGAAGTTGGTGAAATTTGGCTCTGGTGCTCTCCTCTTGACCCGCTCAAAGCCCTTCTATTTCTACAATTTCTATCCCCCTTCGTCCAAAAGCCAGTCCTGTAGGGTCTTGCTCTCGGCTGGCTGTCAACTAAGGTGTTAGCTGTCAACTAAGGTGTTAGCTGTCAACTAAGGTGTTAACTGATATCTAAGGTGTTAGCTGATAACTAAGGTGTTAGTTGACAACTAAGGTGTTAGTTGATAAGGCTTAACACACCCCAAGGGGTATGTGCATTTTAATAGGGAAATGTTGAAAAAGACTGGCTTTCAAGACTCAAATGATATATGCTATATTGGTGGAATTTCAGGCAATGGTGTTGATTATGAGTAAAGGTGTGGGTAGTCCCCTCTAAATGATACCACTTAGGTAATCACTTCATAAGGTCACACACGCGCGCGCATGCGCACACACACATCTCTATTACTCTTGCAAAAAGGTTCTGAATTGTGTATATGTAGGTATACATTTTTATGATGTGTAATAATAAACGCAAACACATATAACACTATGACAAGCACTGTTTTAAGTACATTACATATATTAACAATTCATCTGCACAACAGCCTTATGAGATAGGTACTGTTGTTATCCTTATTTTACAATCAGTGGCTCAGAGAAGTGACAGAACTTGCCACCAGGTGACACAGCTAGTTGAAGCCAGACTGTGAAGATAGACAGGGTGGCTCTGTATCCATGCTCTTCATGCCCACACCTACCACTCCTTACCTGGTGCATGGTGGGTGTGTTGATGGTAGTGTGAGCATAGACTGTGAAAGGGTGTGCTTGTTTGCAGGTGTGCACCCGAAGTATTTATATCCTGAAATATAGAGTTTGGTGAGGCCTCTTTGAATGGAGAGAATGTGTACCTTATGTGCCTGAGAGATTTGGATTGGTTCAGGTCGGCTACTACAGGGGCACCATGCAGGGCTACGTGAATGTATGTATTCTGAGCTCACCTGTCATGTAAGACAGTCCTATAGTCTTACTTTGTGGGTCATCCTGTTGCTTTTTGGAATTGCCTCCATCAAGAGGCTGGGCTCTATCAGAGTCTAGTCCTGAAGCACAAGAATGAGTCTCTGGATAGCCAGGCCAGAGATAAACCTAACACCCAAATGAGGGTAGATGAGAGAAATAGATTGTGAGTGAATGAAGGCCATGTATGTAGGGAAGGTGGCATGGGGTGAGTCTTGGTAGGACTCCTACCAAGTAGGGATGGAACAATAAGAGCAAAGTTGGGAAGTGGTGTGTGTGTGTGTGTGTGTGTGTGTGTGTGTGTGTGTGTGTGTGTGTGTATACGCACATTCCTCATCACAGGGGAGGGGAATCTGAGAAATAAGGTTTTCAAAGGGGATGAAGGCCCACAGGTCTCTTCCCATGGGCACTTTGGAACCACTAACTTCTTTTGCATGTGGGAGACATGATTGGATGAACCTTTTATATATATATATATATATATATTGCCCTAACAGGTTTGGCTCAGTGGATAGAGCATCTGCCTGCGGACTGAAAGGTCCTAGGTTCGATTCCGGTCAAGGGCATGTACCTTGGTTGCGGGCACATCCCCAGTAGGGGGTGTGCAGGAGGCAGCTGATCGATGTTTCGCTCTCATCAATGTTTCTAACTCTCTATCCCTCTCCATTCCTCTCTGTAAAAAATCAATAAAATATATTTAAATATATATTATTCAATTTTTGCAGAGAGGAAGGGAGAGGGATAGAGAAACATTGATGAGAGAGAAACATCGATCAGCTGCCTTTTGCATACCCCCTACTGGGGATGTGCCCGCAACCAAGGTACATGCCCTTGACTGGAATTGAACCTGGGACCCTTCAGTCCGCAGGCCGACACTCTATCCACTGAGCCAAACCAGTTAGAGCTGGATGAACTTTTAAATAAAAGTTGCTCAGATTTCAGTGTGAGCAGGGTGAGATAGAAGGGGCCAGGCCAGAGGCTGCAGTAGCCCAGGCTGGGTTTGCTTGAGGAGAAGCTGGGAAGGGCATGGTGTCCAGACTGTGGAGTTAACATTGCTGTACCAAAGGGGTGAAGGTAAGGGTGGGGCCAGGAGGAGCTTGCATCCAGTGTTCAGGCTCTGGCCCTGGCTGGGGTACCACTAAGAGTGGGTTTTGGAATCTGAGCTGGGGATGAAGATTTTAAAAAATAGTTTACACTTCTTTGCTGCTTTTTTCTTATTACAAAAGCAATACATGCTTATTAAGGAAAGTATGGCCAATGTAGACAAGGAAAAAAAGACAGCAATGATTTGCAATGTCCTGCCAAAGATAACAAATACTAATTTTTTGACGTATTTCTTCCTTCTGTTCTTTTTCTCCTGTACGTATTTACTGGTTTGGTTTTATAAACTGGCCTTTAAATTATATTGTAAACATTTTCTGACACTAAATTAAATCTCCAAGTTCTTTTTGTTACAAAGCATTCAATACCATGGGTAACTATAATTTATTTACTCAATCCCCTATTGTTAGACATTCTAGCTGTATTTTAAAAATCCCTATTATAATGATTGTTGTAATGAATATCTTTGTGGCCAGTGAGACAAAGATGTGGAGGCTGTCAGCTCTATCCCCTCCAGGGCCCTTCCGCTGAGGCGGGGTAGTGATAGTCTTGGCTTGGGTATTTGGAACCTTGCCAGGGACAGGCTGTGGGGTGTTAGGTAAGACCCTTTCTCTCCCTGAGGCCTCAACTTCCTCACCTGTGCAGTGGAGGAAATTGGACTTGGTGAAGTTCTTTATTTCCCCTTGGCAATGTAAGCACTGTCCTCATGGTGTGTTTTCTTTGCTTCCATTTTCTTTAGCCTCTTACTCCCCATCTCCTTCCTTCCCTGGGATCCCTATTTCCATTTTTCATTTCCTCACTTTTGCCCAGCCCTCATCTAGCCTGCTTCTTTTTGGCTGTCCTGCTGGTTCAGGCTGTCAGTGAGCTATGGCCATTTTCTAGCTGGCCAACTAGCCTAGCCCCTCCATCCCATACTAGCCCTGCCCAACAGAGGTAGAGAGCTCCAGAAGAGACCTGCCATGGACATCAGGGCCCTAGAGGGAGCTGCCTCAGTGGTACAGTGACCCTAGGCTTCCCTGGCACTGCCTGTCAAGCAACTCGGTGGGCAGGCAAGACACTCCTGAAATTGAAACTGAAGCTCTGGGAAAGGGCAGAGAAGTTTTAGGATTTATTGAACTCATCCTGATGGGGTCATTTTTCCCAAGCGGTGGTGACACCATCAGGGAAGATCCACTGGATCAGTTTCTGGGTCTAAGTTCATGGCCAGTATCTCTGGACAGCTTTTAGAGGTCTGTGAACAATTTCTCTAAAATGAGTTACAGTGCAGTTCGTTCAACAAGATGCTCAAGAGGCACATGACAGGAAAAAGATTAAGAAGGCTCATCCTGGAGGTTTTCTGTCCCTTCCCTTGTCTTCAGGCAGGATGCATTCCCCATCCCTAACACACACACACATAAATCCAGACACTTGGGATTTACTCCAGTAATGTCATAGCATTGGGAAGGTGACATCAGTGTCGCTTAGGGTTGTGATCCTCACACATTGCTTGCAGGAGTCAGTGTCCTTCTAGCATCCACCATCCAGTGCCTTCTGCCCCTTTCAAAATTTTCTGTGATGATCAGAATTTGCTCAGCCAGGAGGCCAGGCTAGGGACATGTGCATGAGAGGTAGCAAGGGCCGGAGTATCTGCTGCCTCAGGCCTCTGAAAGTGCCCAAGGATGCAAGTGTGTGGAGTAGTGCAGAGTTGGATTGGAGAGGATTAGATAATTGACCTCATAATTGACCTAATTAGTGAGTGGCTGTGTGGAGGGTCCTTGGGGATGCTGGGCCCACAAGTGACACAAAGGCCAGGCAGAATCACATAGGGGCTGTGAGAACCAAAGCCTGTACATTTGCCAGCAATGGTGGAGGGAAGGCAATGTGGGGAGAGGGCCAGGACTTGGTGACACCAAGCAGAGAGGGACAGGGGTAATAGTGGTTACTGAAAGGACAGGGAGAGGGGCAGGAGAGACCTTGACAACAGAGGGATAGCAGCCTGTGAGGGGAAGGATCAAGATCTGTGGACACTAAGGGGAGAGGAGCAGGGACTTGGGAGACCAGTGAGGGGAGGGGACAAGGCCTGGGGACACAGGAGAAAGGATCAGAGGAGAGGTAGAGAAGACCTTAAGGGCTGAGAGACAGAGGTTGGGGGTCTGGAGAGGAAAATGGAGTTATTGAGGTTATAGGAGCAGTAACTGAGAGAAACTTGAGAGGGAAAGTCAGGGTCTGGAGGCTTTCTGGAGGTCAGTGGTGAGAGGTAGAACAAAAGCACCTGACCCAGTGCCCACATCTGGTGTGGGGTGGGGGGCGAGTGTGTGCATGGTCACTCTAATCCCATTTGGGGATGTGAGATAAGGGAGAAGGGAGGGTTGGGTAGTATTGAGAATGAGGACTGGAACTCCTGGATCCCAAAGCAAGCTTTGGAAAGAACTTGGCCCTTGGGGCTTTCTCTCCAGGATGCATTCTTAAAACAAATGTTTATTGTGTATCCAGTAGATGCCAGGAAATGTTTTAGGAGCTGGGATACATCAGCAATGAGATCTGAAAAAAATTTCATGGAGCTTATATTCTAGTGAAAGGAGACAGACAAATAAACATAATAACTGAGTAAACCATGCAGTGTGTTAGAACATGATTAAGTTCTATGGAAAGTAAAAGGACCAGAGTATGAAGAATAGGGGAAGAATAGGGAGTGCTGGTGTGGGATGGGCAGTGATTTACAATTTTAAATAGAGTGGTCCTTGGGAGCTAATTGAAAAGGTGACAAGAAGCATATGGGTGAAAACATGAAGGAGAGAGAGTGAGCTACAAATATATCTGGGGGAGAGCCCTCCAGGTATAAAGAGTAGCAGATGCAAAGGCCCTGACAGGAGAATGCCTGGTTGCTAGAGGAACAGTGAAGAGGCCTGTGTGGCTATAGGGCAGTGAGTGAGGGCGAGCATTAGGAGAGGAGGTCAGAGAAATAACGGCCATGAACAGGACAATTACTTTTACTCTGAGCTAGATGAAAGCTGCTGCAGGGCTTGTGGCAGAGGGATGACAGGATATGACCTAGTTTTAATGGACCACTCTGACTGATATGTGGACATGAGGCTTTGGCAGGGTCAAGAGGGGGAAAGCAGAGAGCAATGAGGAGGCCCTGCGACAATTTTGGTGACACAAAAAGAGCTCAGTCAAGATGGCAATGGAGAAGCAAGTAGAAGGCCCCATCATTGCCAGCCCACCACGCTTGCCTGTGCTGGTTAGGATTGATCAGGTGGAGTGAAGGACCCTGTCAAAGACGAGAATAAGAATCCAGCCCAGGAGTTCCTGCCCATCAGGAATCTGGCACATTTGATGGAGACATACATCGGGGGATACTCTGTTGGAAGTTGCTGGTGTACAGAGCTTGGTCCTAGGCATTTGTAGGGCAAGCAATTTTTTAAAAATGGCATCCCCAGGCTCTGTCCCTAGGGAACTGGCAGTGCAGTTGAGAAGACCAACACACACACACGGACACACCAGGTAAGGAAGAGCCTGTCCCCAGCCCAATGTCTGTTAGGGGCAGAATGGCAGTGAGAAAAAGGGCTTTTTGGAGATGGCTCAGGAGAATACAGGAAACTTTCTGGAAGAGGTGGCTTTGGACCCACCTACCCACACATATGCGCACACAGGAGCATACATTCAGATACAAAAGCTCATCGCAAAAAGGGTGCAACATTGCATATGACACAAGCTGACATGTGCACTCAGGTCTACAGGGATGTGCACACACAGACACTAATGCATGGCTCTCACTATTATATATACATGCAGAGCCTTCACCATGGGCCACAGTTCCCTCCTAACCTCATCTTCCACCATTCTCTGCCTCTTTCCATACCCACCCAAACCAGGCTGCCTTCCTCAAACAGGCTACCTCATTCTGCTTCTGCACCTGTTCCCGCTGCCTGGAGTGATCCTCCTCTCTTCTCCAACCTCCTTCAACAATCGATGGGCCCCTGCCGATGCAGCACAGAGCACATGGAACTGTCAGCATTTGTACGTTCCTCTTTCTTCTCCTCTGTACTGGGGCCTCCTGCTGTCTTGTCAGCCTTCTTCACTGCTGGACCCCAAGATCAGTGCTTGACACATGTTTAAGTGCTCAAGCAATTGTTGAATTAATGCAGATCTCTAAGGAGTAGAAAGTCTGAAGTGGGTTGAGGGGAAGACAGATCCAAGGCAAGGTGACCAGAGCACACTGGGGCCATTCTGTGAGAGGCAGCAGTCATCGCAACCCGGGAGCTGGTGTTTCTCCCTCTCCAAGCAGGCCTGAAGGAACTGCTTGGGGCTGGGGGCATGGTAGAGGGGATATGACAGGGAGAAGGAGCAAATTAACCTGGATATTAATTGAAGGATTTAGCAGCCTGGCAGCACACGGGCTTGGGGCAGTGGCTCTAATGGCTTAATCAGATTATAGGCCTCAGCACATGGTCTGTTCCAGCAGTGCCCAGCTCACCCTCAAAAGCGTTCCCATTCCAGGACTCACCAGGATGGAGCCAACACTTGTGGTTAGGACTCACTCTGAAGCCCAGAACCTGAAGCCCCTACTGCAGAGAGACCCCCTGTTTTAGCTAGGTCCAGGCCCGCTGAATGAGCTGTTTGGAAAGGCATAGATTTGCAATTGAGACAAAAAGGGATTCAAAGCTAAGCTCCAAAATTTCTTAGCTGTGTGACCTCAGGTATATTATCTAACTTCTCTGAGCTTCAGTGTTCTCCTTTATGAAAGGGGATAGTAATACCTCTCGTGAAGCACTGATGTGGTGATTAAACCAGATGTGAGTGAAAGCACTTGGCAAGTGTTCCTTATTGCAGGTAGAGTTGGTCAACCTTTCCCTCCCACTGGGACTGTCGAGCTAAGGCCAGGGGTGAAGAATACAGAAAGGGTAAGAATTAATAATAATAATAATAATAATAACAATAGTCAGCAGCCATCCCAACAACCAACCTGTGGTGGCACTTTAAAGTCAAGAAAGCACCTTCCTGTCCACAACCTTACTTAATACCTAGGACAGCCCAAGGAGGAAGCCAATGGGGAATTCACAGACTCCATGTGAAAGACAAGGAAGAAAGGAAGGCCAGAAGACAGATGATTTGCCTCAGTCAGTGGCCAGAGCTGTGCCCACAGAGGAAATCCTGTCCACACAGATACTGGTAAGATGGGCAGGAACCAAATAAGTTGGGGGCCTCCTGCCTGAGCTCCTGGACCTGACAGCCTAGGGGTGGGAGCACTTAGCCTTGCTACCTCCCCTTTCATGCCAGGCAGAGCTGGGCTGAGACCTTGAGTTCAGTGAAGGTAAGAACCTGTGATCTGAAGGAGCCCCATGGTTCTGAGGCCTAGGGAAACTACAATCCTAGAGCCAGAGCTGGTGGGGGTGCTGGAGATGTACTCCATGTAGGCCTTCCTATGGGAATGACTATGGTTATCCCGGGAGTGGCCAGGCCCACTAGGGCACAGACAAATGCGCTGTTTTGGGTGTGGGCTGGCTTCCAACCTCCCCTCTTCTCACCCTCAGTAGTTTATAAGGAGCAATTTGTTAAGCTGTTCCAACTTGTCAGCAGTTGCTTCAATGCCTCTGCCTCCTGCTTGCTTGAGGGGTGGGGGTGGGGGTGTCCAAAATTGTCAGGAGCTGAGGGGAAGGCTAGAGATGGGAGAGGTCATCTGAGAGTCCAGGCTCCTCTCCACCTGGAAGCCTTACCTCCACAGGACACCATATCTGAAGGGAAGAGAGATAGGATCGTGAGTCCCTTGCCCTCTCACCCTTGCCCCATCTAGCTTTGCTCCAGTCTCAGGGCAAAGAGAGGTGCCCAGGGAAAAAATTGCTGATTGGGATGGGGAAGGCAGTCAGGGATAATCTCTGGAGGATAGGGGTGGGGACTGGGCCTGGAAAGAGGTGAAGATGGCTGGCGGGGGTAGGGCCATGCCTTAGGCTGTTCTGTGGTACTTGGCCCCAGGTGGGATGTCAAGAACTTCCATGAGAAGGAAATTAGAGAGGGTCACCTTGTGCCAGGCACTGAGCTCTAGGTTTCAATGGAATTATATCATTTTGCTCTCATAACCTTATCATTCTACAGGTGGGAAAACTCGGGCTCAGAGAAGTAAAGTGACTTGCCCAAAGCCACTCAGCTTGAAAGTGAAAGGGCTAAAGTCTAAATTGGAACATAGATCTGGCCACAGCCTTCAGAGTCCCTAAGACTGCTTTGAATTAAAAATAAACAAGCTCAGTTGGGCAGGCGTGAGAGTTATTCACCAGATCACCAAGACTCTGGCCCTGACCTGGGCCTTGGTTTCCTGCCCCTACAAGAAGCAGGAGCTGGACTGGAGGATCCTGCCAGCTCTGATGGTCAAGGACTTCCCACATGTCTTTTATTCCTCACCATGGCCAGTCTGCCAGCCAGTCTGGGCTGGGGGCAGGAAGGCAAGCCTGAAGAGCTTGAGCCACCCTGGGGTGAGTGTGGCATGTGGGGGATCATTCCTGAGATAGCCAGGCCCATAGTACCCGGCCAGGTACGGCTTTGAGCAAGATTTGGCAAGAAGAGAAAGTTTGAGTTGAGCTTTGGCTCTTAATCACTGCTCCCCTCTCTCCTGCATATCCTGCCACCCTCCTAGGAGCTGGGCACCAGGGGTGGGGGTGGGGGCTGGGAATGGGAAGGGCCTGCCTACTACATCCCCTCACCCTGCCCCTACCCCATGAACTCTAGGGGAAGCTCATTAGCTCGAGGGGCACCCTGGCCCTCCCCTCACAGCTTGTCACACAATTAGCCACCCTCTCTGTACAAGTTTCTGTGTAATTATTGGGTCTTGGCGGCTTCGGGGCCATGTAATTAGCCTGCCCCAGCCTCCAACCAGCTCTCAGGGTCATTAGTGCGCCCATTGGGGGTGGGCAGGCGGGCAAAGCATCTGTATGACAATGTACACATTGTGACGCCACTGCTTGCACCCAGGGCAGAGGGGCAGCTGGTGCCACTATGCCTCCTGGCCCCTGGGCACATCCACCTCTCCCCTAGTTGCCTGCTCAGAGTCACCTCCAACCTGGCTAGTCAGTTATAGGTTACAAACCCTTTCCTATTCTGTCTTTTTTTTCTGAGTCTCACCACAACCCTGGAGGTAGGTACTCTGCTTATCCCCACTTCACAGATGAGGCAACTGAGGCTTATAGAGGGGACAGGACTCCCGTAAGATCCTTCAGCTCACAGGTGGTGGAGCCAGGACTGGCACTCAGATCTGCCACACTCATTCACTTTCTCTGTGTGGTCAGCCTGGGAACACTCTGGGTCTCAAGGTGAAGTATTAGATGCTGAGCCTTGCTCACTCTAGGGGCCTTGGGGGGGTGGTCTCTTTCCACAGCCCTGAAGCTCTCTGCCAGATTGATCCTAGGCCACCCAGCCCCCCACCCCCCGACCTTCCTTCATAAACTCTGGAATTCTCCCCTAAATCAGCAAAAAGGGCAACTTCCATAAGTGTTTGGACTTCCAAAGGAAGAGCTGCAAAGACTCACTTGGTACCTCTGACTGTCCAGAAATGTCTCTCTATCTGTAGCCAGCTTCATCCTGATGGCACTGTCCCCCATTCCTGTCCCAGTCTACTTCTGCTTCCTTGAAAGGTCTTTCACTATATCTCATCCTAAGCCTGGGAGCCTGGGCTGTACTGCCCTCCATGAGGACCCTTTGTCTGATTGGTGGAGGTAGGGAGGTGATGTGGCAAGGTCATCTGGGTGCCTAAGCTTCTGCTCCTGTTTTGCACAGGTCTCAAGGTACATTTACCATGGACCTTCCTGCTTAATAGCTCTCCACTCTGGCCATTTAGAACTGTACCATCCGGAGCAGGTTCCCTAACCTCGCTGAGCCGCCCAGGAGTTGTTGTGAAGACTAGACGACATAACTTTGGCAAGTGCCTGGCTCTGCTAGTGTGGGGCACCAAGTGACACAGTGAGTTTCTTTCCCAGTTCCCAGCAGCTATTGGCCTCTGAAGCGAATCCCATCTTCCATTTCTCCCAGGGTCCTGAACAAAGTCCCCACAGAGGCCCAGTGTTCTGTAACTTGCCCCTATCCCCTGCCACCTGCCCCCACCAACCCCCAGCCACCTTCCAGCTCCCCCTGAGCCCTCTCCCCATTTTGAAGGCTGCATCATCCTGGCAGCAAGGAAATTAGTTGTTCTCTTGAAACCCCCTGCCCCACCCTCCCTGCCCCCCTTCCCAGGGCTGGTGACAAGTCTGTGGGACTTAATTGGCTGGCATGAAAGGCAGCACTGACATTAATTGGCTACATTTGGCAGGCAGGCCCCCAGCCTCCCCCTCCTTTCTCCAAACCCCCACTGCTTCCCAGGAACCTTATCAATCCCACCACAGGGACCAAGAGCTTCGAGGCCCCTGCCAATTAGGCACTTTTTGCTCCTTTTCTTCCCCTGATGGGGTTTCGTTAGAATTTATGACACTCTATAGGGCTGGGGGTGAGGGGTGGGAAGCAGGGGATGGGAAGGCTGCGGGAGGCCCATTCCTATGTAGGACATACTGGGGGAGAGGGGGGTTTAGATGTGCAAAGGACACTTGGGATTAGGCCCTGAAGTTGGAGGGGAGGGGGTTCTGTGATGCAGGATGTGGGGCCTGGGGGAAGGGGGAGGAGGGCTTTGGCCAGGCCAAGAAGACTTATTTAATAGGCACTGCGTGCACACTTGGAGGAAGGTTTGAGAAAGTTTGAGGCAATCCGGGAATATGGCTAGAGGACAGCTGGAATGCTGAAGACCTGACTTTTCTTTCCAGCAATCCCTGTGGGCCCTTGGGCCACTAAATGGCTCTTGCTGGGACAGGAAGGGATGGGTCAAGATCAATGGCCCCCTTCCCAAGCCAGTGTTCATGAAGAGAACAGCCAGAAAGGCATCTGAGAATCAGCTGCAGCACTTCAGAAAACCTGTCCTGAGATCAGGCTGTTGTGCACATAACAGCTCAGTGCAGACTTGGCCAATCTCATGCTGGCCAGAAGCTTCAACTGACAGCCCAATATATCTGTGCAATAAACCTAGGATGACAAATTAATTGTCATTCCAAAAATTCTGTGTGTTTCAGACAATAAATCTTTCAAAGCCTGAAGAAGCTGGTGAAAGAGATTTCTAGTGATGCTAAGGGGGACCCACTGTCCTGGATGGCCTGGCACAGGTGTGAGAACAAGCAGGGACTGGGAGGCCATCTCTTGTCACCCTCTGAAATCAATCTTGCAGCCAACACTGCTGCCCTGGTAGGCAATAGGAAACCTTCAACTGATTCAAGGCTCCCAAGTTCATCTGAATAGAGATGTGCTCTTTTAGAAAAGGAAAGCCTCAGGCATTTAGGATCTATACTAGCATTTTGGTGTTGACTAGCAAGCAGATGAGATACTATTCTTACTGGCCTATGTTATTCATTGCTTTCACATTGGCTTATCAGTCTCTTCTTCCTTGTTCTTTAAAAAATATGTCTGCTTCAATTTTTGTTTTTCCCTCTTTCCACACACAAACCTCCCATTCTTCTTGTAGTCTTGACATCACTTCTCGCAACATTGAACTATTCCTCAATTTTCCCCCTGGTTTCTCTTGTGCATTCCCAGTGGCCAGGGTTCATGCCCCCACCCAGCCTTCCCTTGTGATGGGAGCCAGCCCTGAGAGGACTGCCCACTTCCTCCTAGTGCACCCAGCACCTCCCCCTCCCCAGCCAGATCCTTCTTTTATTTTTTAAAATATATTTTATTGATTTATTTACAGAGAGGAAGGGAGAGGGATAGAGAGTTAGAAACATCGATGAGGGAGAAACATCGATCAGCTGCCTCCTGCACATCTCCTACTGGGGATGTGACCACAACCAAGGTACATGCCCTTGACCGGAATAGAACCTGGGACCTTTCAGTATGCAGGCCAATGCTCTATCCACTGCGCCAAACAGGTTAGGGTGCCAGATCCTTCTTATGGGCCAGGATTAGGTCCAGAGATGCCACTGGCCTCAGTACTCTCCCTCTGGTCACCAAGGGCCACCAAGGATGGGGCAGCCATTCCCCTTTTAGCAACAGGGGCCTGAGGGCCACAGCAGGCTGGAAAGGGAACAGCTCCAAACTCCCACTGCTGCTATGTTTTAACAAGGGATGGCTTTCAATTAGGAGAAGAGATGGAAATACGTCATGTCCCCAAGGTTTTCAGGTCCATCATCAGGGTTTCCAGGTCACTCAGGACTCATTCTGGATTTTGTCTAATGGTCTCATTTCCCCCCAGCCCCCCCATGACTTGGCAGGACTGGTGAGTGGCCCTGGGGGATCTTGGCAGGCTCCCGTCAGACATACCTTGAACAAAACTCACCTCTCACATGTGCCCCTTTGTCTTCTTGAACAGATTTTTACCTTTGACCAAACTCATCTCTATTTCTACTGAAATGGTGCTATTGCCATAAATATGAGTAGTACTGGAGAATTATAATAATCACTGTTTGGGAGAGGTACAGGCAGTATTCTAAGCATCTTATTCATATTAAGTCATTTAGTCCTCACAACAGCTCTATAATGTGGGAACTATAATTATTATTCCTGTTTTACAGACAAAGAAACCAAGGCTGAGAAGGGAAAGGTAATTTGTCCTAGGACACACAGCTAAGAAGAGATAGAATGGGGCTTCATATGAAGGTCTCTGTGACCTGGAACCCTGTACCTCTGCCTCTGGGAGGGCTGGATCACTCTTCATAATGCTGGGGAGCAAAGGCTGCTGGGGTGGATGCGTGCCTATTCGAGTGTCCATGGGGGGACATGTGCCTTTCCTTTGTTCCTTGATCCCATGATGCTGATGCCTCTCCAGGCCCCTGTACCCTCTTTATTCTTGTATGACATCTTGTATTCCATGTAAAAATCCTGAGTCACTTTGGATGATGACATATTCCATCCAAGAAAGTTGAATCTTCTCTGCAGATCCTGGGGAGAAGAGTGAGGACAGCCAGCAGAACACACACTTGGCCACAAACTTCAGGCCCCAAAACTCAGGGACAAAGACTTCAGTGGCCACCAGGGTTGTGTTTTAAGACCTTTAGAGGCCTTAAGCTCTGAACAGTCTACACAGCCCCTGCCCCCCACTGGCCATATATAATTAAAATTAAAAACAATACTAACCCATAAAATACGTGTAAGGAAGTCTAACAAAGTTTTGATTTTTCCCAAGATACTACTTTGAATCTTGAAAAAATATATCAAATTCTTTGAAAAAATTTTGCTCTCTCTTGTGTGTGCACATGGACATGTGTACACTGCTGTTAGTGCCTTCAACATAGGCTGCCTGCCGGTCCAGGAATCCAGCACTGGGGCCCTCACTGTTGTCTTCACCTTGCCGGCAAAGGACTACATTCTCAACTCCTCTCTGACACTGCCTTTTTGCTGTACTTCTGGCTCCTGAGCCCTGTACTCTCCTCCCAGGTCCATTTACCTCTGCTAACCTCAATCAGAATTCACAGCTGCTCAACTTCCCCAGGTGTTCATGTGCACATGACAGTTGTTGCTCTAAGGCAGTGGTTCTCAAAGTGTGCTCCCCAAACCAGCAGCATCAGCACCTCGGGAAATTGTTAGAAATCCAAATTCTTAGGCCCACCCCAGTCCTACTGAATCAGAAACTCTAGGGATGAGGCCCAGCAATCTGAGCTTTAACAAGCCCTCCAGGTGATTCTGATACACTCTGCAGTGGTTCTCAACCTTCCTAATGCCACAACCCTTTAACACAGTTCCTCATGTTGTGGTGACCCCCAACCATAAAATTATTTTCTTTGCTATTTCATAACTGTAATTTTGCTACTGTTATGAATCGTAATGTAAACATCTGATATGCAGGATGTATTTTCATTGTTCGCGACCCACAGGAGTTTGGGAAGCACTGTTGCTATAAGAAACACTAAGCAAGAACCTTTCGCAGAAAAGACCCTTGGATTTCCCTAACCCCCACCAGGCAGGGTGCAGCATTGGAAGGGAACCCTGCACTGTCCTGGTTATTATTTAGGCATTTGAGAAGTGGTACTATGTGTTTGGGAGATTCTATAGGGGTGATCTATATTGAATACCTACTACATGCTAGGGATGCCCAGACACATTTCTTCATCTAATCTATAGACCACCCTAACTTTTAGGATGGTCTATAGATTAGACCATTATGAGGAGTGACCCAACCCTCCTAAGAGTTTGTGTTGGGCTAAAAGTTAGTCCACCACTCCATTTAAAGATGAGGAATCTGAGGCTCAGAGAGGTCAAGTGAGAAATGGAAGGTTCTGCCCCAATATGTCAGGATCCAAGTTTTAATGCCTCTTGATAGAACCTGTGCTTCCCAAACTGTAGTGCTTTAGAAATACTGAGTGCTTGTTCTATGGCAGGCACCATTCTAACTGCTTTACCAATAAGTCATTGAATTCCACACACCCCATTTTACAGATGAGGAAATTGAGACACAGAGATGTTAACTTACCTTTCCAAGGCCTTGCAGCTAGTAAGTGGGTAGAGCTGGGATTCCAACCCAGGCAGAGTGGCGCCAGAGGCCTCTCCTAAAAACCAGAGTTAATTTGTTGTCCCTTCAGAAGCCAAGTACAGGTCAGGCAATGTGAACAAAAGAGGGAGTTTGCTGGCCTTGACAGGTTTATTGAGGTGGTTTATGTTTAATTTCCCCAATTTCCAGCTCAGCTGTTTCACTCACAACTCCTCTCTCCCAGGCAGTATCAGCCTGGAGCTGCAGGCCCCTCCCCTGCTCACTCCAGTGCTTCTCCCACCCCATTTTCTAGGCTCCTTAGGATCCCAGTAACTGCCCCCAGCTCAGGCTGGTCCTTTGGACTTTCTGCCCCACATTCAGTTGACCAGCCCGAGGCCTCCCCAATAACCAGAAAGGCAAGAAATAGCAATCATACAGGTCCTGGAGTCCCCAGAGGACAGGGTTAACTGGCAGCCAGATGGATGCCTCCTCTTGGATTCTCCCCATACTTAGCTCTCCCTAGAGTTCTGGATTCCCACCTCTTTTTCACTGGACCTCTACCTGCCCAGGAGCAGCAGGTTCCCAACTTGGCACAGGTCCTTGACTGCCAGCTTCCTATATGGGCAAGTGGGGAGATGGGCTGCTGCACAGCAAGACATGCTGATGGGTCCACTGGCTTCCATCAGAGTGCCACAGGCCATGACCCTCCTTCCAGGGGTAATGAGATGCTCTCAGCTGATATCTCTGCTGTGACTGACAATTTACAAAGTTTTCTCAGAGCATTCTCTCAGCTAACCATCACAACCATCTTGTGAGAAAAACATTCTTCCACCGATTTTTCAGAAAAGGAAACTGAAGATGTTCAGAGAGCAAAGCAATTAGACAGAACTTACATAGGCCTGCTTACATGCTTTTATACCAGTATGGTGGTCTGTCAAAACCACCAAAAACTCGACCTCAATTCTGTTCAGGTGATATTAGGGCCAACTTCATGACAAATTAAGTGGAGTGGCTGGTCCAGCTGAGGAGCCTGCAGGAAAAGACAAGAGACTTGCCATGCTTTGTGCTGGTCAGCCTCAGGGACTCAGGCAACCGTACTCGCTGCTGTCTCTTACATCCAGCTCTGCGGGCAAGGGGGTGGTTAAGCTGTTGTGGCCATGCTCCCAGAGGTCAGTCTCATCTCCCTTCCCTGACTCCTGGTCCTGCCACATGTGGTGACTGCTCCAAGGACAAAGGGCTCTCTCAGGTGCCATCCCAGGCCCTTGTTCTTTTATGCCAGGTCTGATGTTACCTTGTCACCACCCTGACTGCTGTTGTCCATGGGAGCCTGTTCTATTGGAAACAAAGCCATCGACCTCCATCTTTTCTCTGAAAACATTTTGCATTTATCCTCAGATCAGAACTGAAACTTGGTATCTGCCTTTAGCAACTCTGCTTTGGATGCTCTGCTGTTACCTTTGCCCAGATTGGCTTCTAAAAGCAATAGGGAGACTGCTGGTATGGTCCAAGTGTGCAATTGGCCCAAGGAGCCTACTTCCAATCCCCGCTCTTCCATAGAAAGCCATGCAATTGATTAGAAGCCCCTCTCCCCTTTCTTAGCCCCACTGGACACCATAATATTGCCTGGTGTGCAGTTCCCACAGCACAAGGCTCCCAGGCCTTTCCATCCACCCTGGCTCCTGTTTTTCCTCCTCTTGGATGTCCCTGCAGCCTGACACCCTGCCATACAAAGCTTCCCATTGGCTTAGTCACATCTCAGCCTTGGTATTTCTTGGCAAGGCTTCAGATCAGATATTTCCAGTCTTCAGCTTCTCTACTCCCAACCCCTCAGATTACTATTTTCTTCATTCCTCCTAAACCTGGTCTTGGTTCCAGTGTTTGGCACTGGGCTGTTAAGTAACCATTTGTTGGATAAATGAGAAAAAAATGAATTGCTCCCCTCCTCTTGAGCATTTCAGTCCCTCATTTCCATCTCCTATCCCATTCTTCAAGCCCTCCATCCTCTTCAGGCCTCCCTCACCTCCTGCTTCATCTGCTCCATACCAGAGACTTTCAACTGGTGTGCTGCAAGAATTTTTAAAACATTCAATACCTGACTATTTAGCCAGTGGCACTTACCTCTTTCTCCTTGGATTGTCAAATAAAAAATGACAACAGTCAACACAACAATAGATGTCCAGTGTGAATGAATCAAAATTATACCTATTTTTGTCAGATCTTCAAAAAATATTGTGTGTTCCTCAGATTTTTAGTAATTAGTTTATGTGTGCCATGAGATGAAAAAGGTTGAAAATTGCTGCTCTAGACCCTGGTGCCAGCTATGACCTTCACGACTTGAAGCCATTGAAGCTTTGCACCCCTTCTGCTGGTTCTACCTTCTGCTGTCCCTAGCCCTGTCCAGTAACTGGCTCATGCCACTTACAAGTTTGCCAGCCTCAGTGGGAAGCGCTTGCAGATGCTGATGGTCCACAATCCTTAACTCATCCCATGGAGACTGCCTTTCCCATGTTCTATTTTTCTTACATTCCAGCCTCACAGCTATACCCCTTCTAATATTTGGCTTCCAATTTTGCTACGATAAAGGCTGTCCCTCTCAGAATCACTCTGTATGTCCTCCCTTCCATTGTCTTTCTCCTCCCTCCCTCCCTCCCTCCCTCCCTCCCTCCCTTTCTCTCTTCCTCTCTCTCCCTTTTGTCTCCTAGGAAGACATGTCTCTCTTCTCTCCATATCTAACTTCTAACTCCATCAATTATTCTCTTTCACTTATATCTCCATCCCCCCTCCCCTTGAGTGCTATTTCCTCCTCAGCCTACAAGGATTTTCAGCTCTCCCTTATCCTTCAAAGAAACCCTCCCTTGACCTTGCCTCCCTCTTTAGCTATCATCCTTTCTCTTGCCTTCCCTTCTCAGCCAAATTTCTTGGAAGCATTATCTACTCACATCGTCTCTGCTTCCTCACCTCTCACTCTCTCTTTAGTCTACCACATTATGTCCTCATTGCCTCTCACCTGAAATTGCTTCTTTAAAGGTCACCAATGACTTCCTTGTCACCAAATAGAATGGCCTTTTTCTATACTCACATCTGACCATGTCGCATGTCCCTTCCTGCTGGCCCTTCTATCTTCACTTGGTTTTGGGGACACTGAATGGCTCCAGGTCTCTTTCATCTTGCAGCTCTTTACTGTCCTTCCTTGCCATACATGGATCAGTTTTGCTCTAGCATGTGCCTTTGGTCTTCTCTCTCTATGCTCTCTCCAGAGAAGTAATGTCCACTCTCTTGCTCTCAGCCATTCTGATCACATTCTATTATTTAGTGTTAGTCCCGATCATTCACTCAGTTCCAGACTCAGGTCCCAATGTACCTACTGGCCCTCTTCATTTTATGTCAAACATTGTATGTGTTAGGGTTCAGCCCCAGCAGGTCCAGGGGTCCCCAAAGGTGTGGACGGAGTCGTCGAAGAAGGAATGACACGGAGACAGCATTCAGTTGATCAGCATAGTGAGGTTCTCTCTCTATTCTCCTGTTACATCTGTATTTATACCATTTGATTTTAATCCTATCCATTCTATTCCAAAGATTAGGGCGTTTGTTATCTCTATTCCAAGGTCACTATTGTTTAGAACTACTCTATTGTTCTGTTAAGCTACAAGGAAGTAACTGAAGGAGAATATCCTAAGTAAAGATTATGTAGCTTAAGCATGATTGTTCGTAGTTAAAGTGATTAACTACCCACCTGGCACTTAGTTAAGGGGTTTTACTGATTCCCTTCCTTAGTTCTGTTAATCCCTAACTCCAGGGAAAAATCCCCACCTGGGGAAACAACCTTTTCCGGAGAGGTGACCTTGGTTAAAACACATAGCGCTAAGAAGGGGAGCGAACATATTAAGAACAGTATGCCATATACCCCAGGTCCCTTGAAACATATGCTGTGCAGATGTTTCTTCCCTGCAGCGACTGTGTCAAGCAGCAAGGATGGACCGGCTTCCGGCAAATTCCCCCTTTTTTACTTTTTAAATGATAGCGCATGTAAATCAGTGGCCACCTCTTGGATTGGGTTGTTTAAGACTCAAAAGACCTGTTTGTGACTTTGCCAACAGGTCAGTCTGAGGCTTAACCCTATATCGGCTCCCCACATTTATGTCTAGAACTCAATGCATCAAGGTATATAGTCACCATCTTTTCTACCAAACTGGACCCTTCTCATATTGTATAGTTTCATAAATGGTACAACTATCCACTCAGTTAATAAAGCCAGAACTTGGGAGTCAGTCTCCTTCCTTTGCCTTATCTCCCACATCCAACCCATCACCATGTCTTATCATGTCTACTTCTTTAATATCTCTCCAATTTGTTCTCTCCTTTCCAGCTCCATTTTTTGTTTTGCTTTATTTATTCAGCAGTTATTGAATTCTTTGTGACAGTCACTGTGCCAGACTCTGGGGAAACCATAGTGAACAAGATGGTCAAGGTGTCTGCCCTCATGACACTTGCATTTGAGTGAGGGAAACAGTGATGAAACAAATAGACAAGTAAGGAGACACAAAGGGAGTAAATAGTGGCCATGACAGAGAACAACAGGGGGACCTGTTTTAGATATGGTGTTCAAGGAAGGCCTTTTTAAGGAGGTGATATTTAAATTAAGCCCCAAAGGCTGACAAAGAGCCAATAATATGAAGAGCTTAGGAATAAACTTCCCAGGCAGAGGGAACAATACCTGCAAATATACTGAGGCCAGAAAGAGCTCATGTGCACTAAGAAACAGACAAGATGTAAATGTGGCTGAAGTGGGGAGAATGATTGGGCCAGTGGGACAAGATGTGGGTCAGAGAGGGAGGCAGGAATCATATCTTGGAAGCAATTGTAAGCCAGAGTAAGAAGCTTACATTTTATTCCAAGCATAGTCTAAAACCACTATCAGGTTTTAAGTTAGGGAGAGACAAAGTCTGATATGAATTTTGAAAATTACTCTGGCCATCATGAAGAGACAAGACTGTAGCTGGGTAAGAGAGGAAGTAGGAGAGTGGAGAGGAGACCTGCACAGTGGTCCAAGATAGTGATGGCGGGGTAGATGGAGAGATATGGATGGACAAGATACACTTGAGGTTGAACAGAACCTGTCGATCAATTAACATGGGGAAAAAGGGAAAGGAAAGAAGTAGGACTCTCAGGGTTTGATCCTGAGCCACTAGTGAATGGTGCCATTTACTGAGATGGGAAAACTTGGGAGGAGGGAGCAGGTTTCAGGATGAATTCAGACTATTTCTTTGGACATATTGAATTTGGATTGTTCTTTAATCATTCAAGTGAAACTATCAAGTAGTTGGTTGGTTAAATGAGGCTGTAGATTAGAGAGGGTTGGAATAACATGGATAATTAGAACTTACAGACATATAAATAGCACTTGAAACAATGGGAATAGATATGCTCACCTATGGAGAGAATGCAGAAAGTAGAGCCGAGAGCCCAGGATGGGGTTCTGAGGAATTTCAGTATTTAGAGGTTGGATAGAGGATGAGAGAATAGAGGGGCCATTGAGGTAAAGCCGGGAGAGTGTGTTGTCACATGGTTGACAGAAGAGGCTTTTTACCAAAGGGCAATGTTGATCAACACTGTTGAAGTCTGCTGAGATATCTGGTCAGATAAGAACCACTGATGGAGCCAGCTCTTATGGAGCACCTGCTGTGTGCTGAGCACTGTACAAGGTGCTTAAGAGATATTATTTGCCTCAATCAATCCTCACATCAACCCTATGATATAGGCACTGTTATTATCACCTTCACTGTACAGATTAGGTAACTGAGTCTCAGAGAGGTTAAGTATCTTTCTTAAATTCACACAGATGGTTAGTGGAAGAGCTGGGGTTTAAACCCAGGCAGACTGGCTCCAGAAGCCTGGACTTAACCACTACACTGTCCTGCCTCTCATAATATCAGTTCCTAGAAGTATCTGCTGGATGTGGCAATCTGGTACCTGTTGGTGACCTTGACAAGAGTGAATTTAGTGGAGCAGTGAGGGTAGAAGCTTGAATCCAATGGTTGTCAGATGAAAGGAAGGTGAAGAAGCAGAGATGGAGTGTAGATGGCTGCTTTGACAATCTTCCTTATGAAGGAAGCATAGAAAAGGGGCCATAGCTGGAAGGTGATGTGGAACAAAGGAAAGTCTTGTCTTTGAAAAAGTTTTCATTTTCTATTTCCTCTTCTTCCCTCCCCTTCCCTCCCCTTCCCTCCCCTTCCCTCCCCTTCCCTCCCCTTCCCTCCCCTTCCCTCCCCTTCCCTCCCCTTCCCTCCACCCTCCTCCTCTCTACCCCTCTTCTTTCTTTCTTTCTTTCTTTCTTTCTTTCTTTCTTTCTTTCTTTCTTTCTTTCTTTCTTTCTTTCTTTCTTTCTTTCTCTCTCTCTCTCTCTCTCTCTCTCTCTCTCTCTCTCTCTCTCTCTCTCTTTTTCTTTCTTTCTTTCTTTCTTTCTTTCTTTCTTTCTTTCTTTCTTTCTTTCTGTAAGAAGGAAGATGCTAAACTTGTGTCTTTCTTAAAGAGAACAAATCAGAGAGTAGGAGCTACTAAAAAAAACCCAAAAAAACAAAAAAAAAAAACAAAAAACAAAAACAAACAAAAAACAAACAAAAAAAAAACTTGGTTTTTTAGTTTTTTAAGGAAACTCCATACTGTCTTCCATAGTGGCTGCACCAGTCTGCATTCCCACCAGCAGTGCACAAGTGTTCCTTTTTCTCCACATTCTCTCCAGCACTTGTCGTTTGTTGACTTGTTGATGATAGCCAGTCTGACAGGTGTGAGATGGTACCTCATTGTTGTTTTGATTTGCATCTCTGGGATGATTAGTGACTTTGAGCATGTTTTCATATGTCTCTTGGCTTTCTGAATGTCCTCTTTTGAAAGGTGTCTATTTAGGTCATTTGCCCAGTTTTTGATTGGATTGTTTATCTTCCTTTTGTTAAGTTGTATGAGTTCCCTATAAATTTTGGAGATTAGGCCCTTATCAGATATGACATTGGCAAATATGTTTTCCCACACAGTGGGTTTTCTCGTTGTTTTGTTGATGGTTTCTTTTGCTGTTGCAGAAGCTTTTTATTTTGATGTAGTCCCATTTGTTCATTTTTTCTTTAGTTTCAAGTGCCCTAGGAGCTGTATCAGTGAAGAAATTTCTTCGGCATATGTCTGAGATTTTGTTGCCTTTGGATTCTGCTAGAATTTTTATTGTTTCCTGTCGTACATTTAAGTCCTTTATCCATTTTGAGTTTATTTTTTGTGTATGGTGTAAGTTGGTGGTCAAAAAACTGAAAATGGAACTCCCATTTGACCCTGTGATCCCACTTCTAGGAATATATCCCAAGAAACCAGAAACACCAATCAGAAAGGGTATATGCACCCATATGTTCATAGCAGCACAATTCACCATAGCTAAGATCTGGAAACAGCCTAAGTGCCCATCAGTAGATGAATGGACTAGAAAACTGTGGTACATCTACACAATGGAATACTATGCTGCTCTAAAAAGGAAGGAACTCTTACCATTTGCAACGTCATGGATGGAACTGGAGAGTATTATGCTAAGTGAAATAAGCCAGTCAATGAAGGAAAAATACCACATGATCTCACTCATTCATGGATAATAGAGACCATTATAAACTTTTGAACAATAATAGATACAGAGGCAGAGCTGCCTCAAACAGATTGTCAAACTCAGCGGGAAGGCCGGGGAGGGTTGGGGGGCAGGAGGTAGGGGGGTAAGAGATCAACTAAAGGACTTGTATGCATACATATAAGCATAACCAATGGACATAAGACACTGGGGGATGGGGGGGATAGGGGACTATCTAGGGCGGGGGGAAAAATGGACATATATGTAATACCCTTTGTAATACTTCAAGCAATAAATTAAAAAAAAAACACCTTGGAAAGGTGAGAAAGGCAGCTCCTTAGTACAGTTTGAAGGGCTGATCTGAGATAGGAGAAAGCTTCATCTTCCATTGTGATGGAGTGGAGAGCAGGAACAATGGGGTTATGGAATTTGTGGGGCTAAAAGGAAATTTCTATCCGATGGCCGTGTTTTCTCAATGCATGATGAGGTAAGGTTGTCAGCGGTGAGGGGTGGGAATTGGGGAAGAAACAGGACTGAATGATGTCACCATCAGTGGCCCTTGAGCTATTACAATAGTCTCCAGCAGGCCTCCCTGCTTCTACCTTTCCCCCAATTCTCCACATGGAAACTAGATTACTAGTATTCTTCCTAAAGATGAGAAAGGTTAAGCCCTGCTACCAAACCTTCAATGTCTTTACCCATGTCTTCTCTTTTGCCTGGAAGGCCTTCTCCATGACCCACCTTGGCCTGAAGCCTTCCTTAGAGCTCTCCAAGTGGATATAACCTTTCCACCCAGATAAAACTGCTCACTTCCCATCCTTTGTGAGTGACAGATCTGCATGCCCAGATCCTGGCCCTCTGAGAGCACGGACTCTACCATATTCACCTCTGTGTCCATGCCAACACAGTGCCTGGCACATAGTAAGTGCCCTATTTATGTTTATCTATATAGTATGGGCCTGAAAGTCGGGAGACCAGGTGTCTAGTCTCTTTCCCTTCCTGCATTTTAGTTTGTAACATAAGTGGATGGGACTTGATGGTTTTTTATGCCCCAGTCCTGGTGCTTGATGCCTACACCATCCATGAATTTGCCTGACCCTTCTGGGAAGCCATTGATATTGCCAACCTGTAACCTAAGTTTACAAGTTTCTTTGTGAAAAGGAATGGCTTTCAATGTATGTGTCAACCTCTGCCTGAATCAGCCCTACTAGCTAATAATAACAGCCAGCATTTGTTGAGCACTTACTGTGTACCAGGGCAAAATATTCCCATGTATTTTCTCTTTTAATCCTCACAACAACCATGGAGGTCAGATTTGACAGATAAAGAAAGTGAGGTTTGACAAAGTGAGGAAATCACAGTGTGACACAGTGAAGTAAGTGGTAGTAAGTCCAAGTAAGCTTGAACTCCAATTTAGGCCTATCTGCTTTCAGAGCTCTTAAACACTCTGCTGGATGTTGATCTCTCATAGTGGTTTAAACTTTGGCTATGCATTAGATTCACTTGGGCGTGGGGGGGGGGGGGGCGGGAATTAAAATTATTGATGGTTGGATCCTACCCCAAGAGGTTCTGACACAGTTTATCTTGGATATGGCCTGGTACTTAGGGAAATTTCAAAGCTCCCTAGGTGATTCCCCTGTGCAGCTAGGATTGATATCAGTGATAAAGATGCTCAGCTCTTAGGTGTGAAGCTAATCCTTGCCTGGGCCACCTCAGCTCCACTGGGTTTTTGGGATAGAGGTGGGAGTGGAACTTGGGATAGAGGTAGGACATAGGGGTAGGATGGGGGAGGAGTGGTTGATGGGAAAGCTCTCTGGAAATCTTGTTATTATATAGGCTGCAGTGCCTGGAGCTGGGAGAGAATCCTGGGCCAAACTTGTGTCCATTGTGACTTCCTTGCCACTCTTAGCCATACATGGGTCCAAAATGTATTACTTGTCCAGCACAGCATATATCTTATTTACAGGGTTGACTCTGTCCAAAGCCCACTCCCCATCCAAACCTTGGATGTTATCTTCTTCATGCTCAGGCCCTGGCTAGAATCTCATTGTCAGCACAGGGTATTGAGAATACTACCACTCTGCTACCAACAGACAGTCACTCACATTTTGGCCTCTTGTCACTGGACTTGCCCCAACACTGAGCCTGACCAAGGTCAGGGTCCACACCTCATTGGACCAAGCTTCCTGCTCTAGAACAGGTTCTTGGCCTCAACTTCCCCAGGGTCTGGCTTTCTCCTTCCCCATCAATCCTGATGGCTGAGATCACAGCATGCCTTGTACGCAAGCCCATCCAAGTTATGAGATGGCGAGGTCAAGCAACCTCTTTCCAGAGGACCAGGTGTTCTTTTGAGGCCAGTGCCAGTATGGGGCAGTTCTGTGCCCCTAGAGACTGGCCTCTGCATGCCTGTGTGCCAGGGTGGGGTAGCCCTGAGGTGGAGAGGTCCTGGTCAGGAGAGGGAGGCTGTGAGCTGCCGGGTGGGCCAGGTGGGTGTGGATAAATTATCTGTCCAGCTGCACATCTTTATTCATAATGCTTGATTGTTCCTGGCTAGGGAGCTGATCATGCTGTGTGTTTTGGGGGGTGGGGAGAGCCTCAGGCAGGCGGTGGGCTCACTCTGATCCCTTCTTCTGTAACTGCAATGGGAGTGGGGGTGGCCATGAGCCCGGGGCTCTCGGGCTGCTCACAGATGGTCCCGATTTGCGGACAATGGGAACTCAGCTCACAGTGCATCCCATCCCAGCCCCAGCTCAGTCTGGGACTGCTTGAAGGCTTGCACAAGAATGCAGGGAGGAAAGGCTCAGAGGGCACACTGCAGAAGAGGCTGCAAGAAAAACTATGCCAGAGAGGGGAGTGAAAAAATGTGGGGGAGGGCCGCCAGAATGAGGTGTGCTAGCTGACCTAGCTGAGCCTGGCTGGGCCTTAGCAGTGACCTCCACTTATGCATCCTGGAGCCCTTGCAGCCTCACTGCTGGGGCAGGGTGTACCAGCTGACATCCCTGTGAATCAGGGACTCAGCCAAGCACACAGGTAGTGCCTGGCAAATCTGGGACTGGCAGCCAGGCCTCTGGATCCCAGGCCATGCCCCTCCTGCTCCTAGAGCCCACAACTCCTTGTGTTGAAGCCGCAATGCCTGGGCTGGCCTCAGACCTACAAACCTACCCCCCCCCCCCAGGCCTGCCAGAGTGCACAGGGAGGAGCCCAAGATAACAAAGACCCCTGCAGTCCTGGCCCAGTTCCTTTTGAGTGGGACTCTTCCCCTTTTGCTCTACCTGGCATGGGGCACCTGGGCTGCACTGAAGGGATTTGGGTCTGGGCTGAGCCAGGTGGGGTAGGGGTACTATGAGGAAATGGAAGGGGAGCGATAATAATAGCCTAACATGTTCTCATCACCAGGAAACAATGTTGACTCTGTGTGGTGATAGATGTTAATTAAACTTATTGTGGTGATCATTTCACAATATGTATATGTATATGTATATGTATATGTATATGTATATGTATATACATCATGTTGTATACCTAAGATTACTACAACAAACATGTCAATTGTATCTCAATAAAAAATTAATAGCCTAATGTATTGAACATCTAGTATGTGCCAGTCACAGTGCTAAGCACTTTGCACACATGATCTCATGTCACTCCCCACAGGTACCCTATGGAGTAGGTATGATCATGAACCTCATCTTACAAAGGAGGAAACGAAGGCTCAGAAAGCATAGCTAACTTTCTCAAGGTCTCTTGGCCAGTGATCTGCAGATCCGAACTTTGAATCCAGGACTGTCTAGCTCCCAGATGAATGCTCTTGTCACTAAGCTGTTCTTATGAATGCTATGGGCTAAGAGAGCTTTTGAAAGGACATCTAACCCATGCCGCTGAACACAAGAAGGAGTGTAATGCCAGACCCAAAGGCACAGATTGAACCTAAATCTTCCAAAGAGCTCTTAGGAGCTGGGAAATACCCCTCTCTCTGGGTGTGGTGAAGTACTATCCTGCCTGGAGGTGTGGGCCCTGCCCTGGGACAGGTGGGCAAGCAGGGAGCGCAGGTTACTTCATCTCATAGACAGGAAGGCTGAGCTCAGGCAGGAAGGATGGAGCAAGAAAATTTTGGTTTTCTTATGCTCCACCTAGGGCTCGGCTGAAGTGGTACGAAAGATGAGCTTGGCATGGAGCTGGGCTCCTTGCCTTGGGAGATGTGAGTTACTAAGATACCAAGAATTCTGAGGGAGAGAGTGAGTGAGTTAGTTCACAGGGGATACTTGGGACCTTTATGGAGACTCAGAAGCCTCCCTGCCCTGGGCAGCTTTGTCTGTCACCCAAGCAGTAGTCCTTTAAAGCAGCCTAGGCTGGGGCTGGGGTTGGGGCACAGGCCAACAGTGGCAGGAGAAGAGGGAGGCCTGCAGGCCCCCAGTGCCAGTGCAGCGAAACCCTGGCTTTGAGAACAGCTCAGCCAGGTCTCACCTGGGAGGGCACAGGCCAGAGGCAGAGTCCTATATTGGGTGGAGAGCTCTTGAGCAGCGGGCCTCTCTGTGTCCACATGCTTCACCAGGCTCTTTGCACAGAGGGCTTTGTAGTCTTTCCACCAACCTTGCAAAGTGGGCCTGAGGAGTCTCCTCATGTGACAGTTGTGGAAACCAGGCCCTGAGAGGGGATTACCAGAGGCACAGAGCTCCTGAATTGCCAGGCCAGGATTGGAAGCTGGGCTGTGACTGGCCTTAGCCTGGCAGTCCTGGGCACTGGAAAGAAGACCAGGTTCCTGTGCCCATGGTCTCACCTGGCCAGGCTGGGCCAGGGCAGGGTTGAGACCGGGAAGAGGGGCTGGGATGTGAGGAGGGAGAGACAGCCCTGTGTGTTTGCATGTCTTTCTGTAGGCCTGGGCGTGCCTGTGCGTTTCTGTGTTTCTGTGTGTGTCTCCGGGCGGCTGTTCTGCTTCCTCAGCAAGCCTTCCCTGCCCCCTCCTCTTCGTTTCTCTTTCTTCTTCTTCTTATTCCTCATTGTAGTCTTCTCTTTTTTAATGAGACTTAATTAGCGTTGAGTTCCTCCTCCAGCTCCCTCTCCGCCCCCTCTCCGCCCCTGCCCTCCCCTCCTCCTCTCCCTCCTTCCCGAGGTACAGGCCAAGTGATCTGACAAATGCACTTGAGAACAAAGCACCAGGCTAATTCGGGGCCTGCTCAGGAAACAGGAGCTGAGCTGAGATAATGGGTCTGAAATAGCCCAGCATGATTATGCTTCCTCAGCCTGTGGCCAGACGGGTGCAGGCTCAGGCGGGCAGGTGAGTGGTGAGTGGACGGGAGGGCGCCTGACCCCTCTTGCCTCAGTCCTGCTGGTGGGAGTAGGCCCAGTCCTCTTCTCTTCCTTAAAAGCCCTCCAGGTGCCCCAGATGGTGAGGGTCATGCTTCTGCACCCAAGTCAGTCCTTTCGTGGCCTCTGAGGAGTTGCTATCCTTCCCATGGGCCTTCAGACCCCAGCAGGCACAATCCAGAGTTAGCCAGGGCCAGACACTGGACCACTGTCACCTGACCAATTAGTAGCAGAGCTGCACCAAAAACCCAAGAGGCCAGCCTCACCCCCCTTCTCAGTTCGCCTTGCTTGGTCATGCTGTCCCAATCCCTGCTTGGTGAAAGGGAGTGGGAGAGGTAATTCAGAACATGGCTTGGGTCCCCAGTCAGGACCCTTTAGGAGCTCGAGGACTGAAGGGAGAAGGAGCCCTCTAAGATGACCAAGGAAAAGGGGCAGCTGAGTCTGTTCTGGTATCCCAAACAAGACAGGAGATTGGCGTGGTGCCCACCAGAGGGTTGGGTCAGAAGTCACTTGGATATCCTCTGCCTTGGCTTCCTGGAGCTTGTCCAGAGCTTGAACCAAGACTAAAGGAGGAAGAGTGAGGCGGATTGGCAAGGATGAGCTGGGACCATCCTTCACAGGCCACTGTCCCATACCATCTCCTTGCCCCTGCTACCGTACCTTTGTCCTGATCCTGACAGCCTGGGAGCCTGCAATGAGAGTGGTCACGGAGCTTTGCTCTCTGACTCAATTGTCCAGTTCACTGCCCTTCTCAGACCCAGTTCCCAGTGACCTGTGTGTAGACATATGTCCATTTCGTCTTATTCATCCACCCAATATGCATTTCTTAAGCTCTTCCCAGTACCGGGCTCAATGCCAGGCTCTGGGGACTCAGAGGCAAATCAGACAGAGGCCCTTCTCTAGGGTCCTTAGTCTGGTGGAGGTGACAGAAAACACAGAGATACAGTGCAGTGTGATCTGTGTGGTGACAGTCAGAGTCCAAGAAGCTATGGGAGCTGAGAGAATGTCAAGTCAGGAGGTCAGGGAAGGCTTCACAGAGGAGGTGACATCTGAACTGGGACTGAAAGATGAATAGGGCTCTGCCAGTGTATGGGTAGAGGGGGCTAGACATTTGCTCCCTTCAAGGAAAAGGGGAGCTGGTATGGGAAAGTGCTAAATAAATGTGTTCTGATGTTCTAACAATTATTTACAGCCTTGGAATCCTGGGGCTAGAAAGGAGGCAGAAGAACAGCAACTGCCAGGCTAGGGAATGGGCCTCATTTGCACACAAACCAGGCGGACCACTGCCTACTGCCCCTACCACGGATAGTGACCTGACCTAACACAGGACCAAGGGCTCTCTCCAACAGCACTGACCTCTCCCTTTCTTGATCAGTCCTCAGCCTCACCACACTGATGGAATCTCAACCTTTGTTCTCCAAACAGAACCCTGGGCCTTACTTACATCTTTGGTTTTCATTTTAAACTTCACTCCTGAGCCCATTGTGCCAGCTTGTCCTCAGCCCTGCATCCCCTCCCTAACTACCAGAATCCCAGAGATGGCCTTGCCATCTGCACCTTGGCTTCAGAAGTGGCTGGCTGCAGAGTGGGCGGATCACCTTCCTTTTGTGACTTTCTGTCTCTTGAGCTGTTCCAGGACTTGATATAACCTTCCTGGCTTTTCCTACAGAAAGAGCTCTAAGGGAGCCCAGCCCTGGCTTTCTGAGCACCATCGGAAGGCTCAGACTGCCTCCCAGAGCTACCTGTTTCTACTTGTACAGGTTGTGAATGGCTCAAGGGTGTCTGGCCCAGGGTATGCATGGGGACTGACATCCAGCCTGCCTTGTGTTTACCAATCTTGCTCTCACTGGTGCAGGGTACATCTGCCTACAGGGAGTGCCCTTTTCTAATTAGCACAAATGTGATGAATGAGTGGGAGGGGCCCTGGATCCCCTCTACTGTGTCCCATCCCTGTGGAGCCCTGGGGGAAGGGAACTGGAGGTGATGAACCCGTCAAGGCCTTCCTAGCTGAGAAACCTAGGTTTGTGAGCTGCAGCAAATGTGTGGTGAGCAGAGCCAGCTCTGGGGCAGAGACTGTTCCGGGCTGTGCAAAGGGACTGTGTGAGGATTACTGAGAGGAAATGAAAATTGGGGATGGCCCTCAGGGGAATTGACTGCAGATGATTTCAGAAAGGAGGTTGCCTGGGGGTGGGGCAGGGAGGTGTGGGGAGAGAGCCATCTCTACTGTCCCTAGCAACTAAGCAGGCAGCCACATTCAAGGCTCAGGACCCAATATGCTCACCTAGCTTTCTGACCCCAAGCCACCTCCTAGCTGTCTTGGCACCTTGGGAGCTGAGGGGTAACATTTCTGTTGAGGACATCCAAGAACCTGGGCTGGGAGGGCAGGGTTGAGGGAGTCACCAGGATAGGGACTTACTGCCTGGTGTCACAGCACGCAAAAGGATTCGTTCTTCCAAACATGTCACTATAGATTCTTGCAGCCACATATCAAGATAAGTGCTTTTATTTCCCTATTATAAGTAAGGAAACTGAGGCTCAGGGAGACATGCAGTAGTGATCTAGCTGGTACTTGCAGAACCTGTATTTGAACCCTACTCTTGGTTCCAAAGCCCAAGCTTATCCCATATTACCCACTGCCTCCATGGACAGAAACTGAGGGCCCAGTGTTACCTGTTATGGTTTAAAATACTCAAAAATTCTGTCTCAGAATAGTTAGCTCCATTTTCTAGATAAAGAAAACTGAGTTCACATAGGCTATTACGTGGCAGAATTGTCAATAATGGTCTTGGAGTGGGTTAGGGAGCAGGGAGTGTTTTGAGAGAAGGAAAGAGAAAATGCCTGTGTGTGTTCGTGTGCATGTGTGTATTGCGTAAGGGGCCAGGATGCATTGTGGAGCACACATGCCAGCTGGGTAGGAGCATGGAGATGGGAGGACTCAGATGGAAGTGGCTTTGGGTGGGTGGGGAGGGGAGTGGGTAGAATGTGGGTCTGGTGATGTGGCTAGAAAAGGTTGTGCCACGGAGAAATGCAGGCTCTATTTATTGAGATTTGTCCCTGAGTTTGAAAAGAGCTTTCTTTTTTCTCCTGGAGGCTGGGCTTTCTCTCCAAGGCTGTGCTACTGTCTGCCCCCCTGGCCTCTATAGAGGCTCTGCCTGCCCCCAGGTCCCTAGCTGGAGCCCCAGCCCTGCTCCTTAATTCCAGTGGGGCAGGCAGTGTGCCCACATGCCCAACTGCTTGTCCTAAAACACACAGGTAATTCATCTCAGCTTCCCTTTCAAGCCCCCTCCCCAGATGTGCAGCCTTCCCAGCAGCCAGAGGCCAGCTCTCCCCACCCACGCAGGCAGCCAGCTGTAGTCCCTCATTTCCCAGGGAAGAGAGAACTAATAAAGGACAGTCTCTGAGCCACAGCCTCCCCATTCTTTCTTGTCACAGCCTCCCCACAAAACTGAGGGGAGATATATAAAGGGAGCAAATGTGAGTGGGGATAGAGTTTCCATTTGAGGAGGGGAATGAAAGGTGGGGATGTGTGGCTGGGGCTGGGACAGGAGTGGGCCAAGGCTGGGGCCTGGGCAGAGGTGGAAGTCCTTATTCACAACTACTTTGATCCTTATGCCAGCTTCCAAGGGAGAAGGTAACGAAGGGTGTAGGACATGCCAAAGACGGTAGGCCTGGTGTGGGCCCCCAGGATGGGGAGACCTGAGGGCAGCCTTTCTTCTTTTCCTTTCCTTCCTGTCACCTTTCAGAGTCCAGCAGGAGAGTCAGGAGCCTGGGCCTCCAAGTCTAACTCCAGGCTTATCCAGAGTGTCCTTGGTCTGCTTCTTTACTCTTCTCTCCAGGCCTCAGTCTCCCCAACTGTGGAATGGACTCCACCAGAGACCCTGCAAGTCTGTGAGTTAGGAAAGGTTTTGCTACATAGGAACAAATGGGAAGCCCTTTGTTCAGTGACCAGTCCCTCATTTCTAGTCCCAGAATGGGAACAACCTCCTAGCCTGTGCACTGAGCTTGGCCTGCTTGGGATGGACCCGCAATTCAGCCCTGTGAGGGTAACCTAAGCTGGCCCTGCTGGAGGCCCTGTGGCTTACACCAACCTTCCCAGTGGAAAAAGCCTGGGCTGCTGGGAAATCCTGCTGCCTGGGGAACAGGGCAGAAAGAGCACTGGGCTGGATTACCAGATTCTAATCCACCCTCTGCCATCTACTCCCTAGCAGACAGTGGGCATAAGGTTAATCACCACTTACCTTGGTTATCAGGAAGGTGGCAAGCGTGACATCTGACAGATACTTTGGAAATAGTAAAGCTCTCACCAGATATTACAATTAATTCCTGTCTGTCTTTGCATTTCCTTGGGTTCTGGCTCAATGTGGGACTTCAATGTTTGCTGACAAAGCCTTGGCATTAGAGAGTACCCACCTGCTCCTTTGCCTAGCATGGCCACAGTTCCAGTTTCTGGAACAGAGTTGGGGCAGGACAGTCCAGAGCAGTTGACCTTTGCTCAGCAGTTTTCACTCTTGCTCCAGATCTATCATTGACTGGCTATATGTTCATGTCCAAGTCCTCTGACTTCTTGAAACTCAAGGCTCTTATTTATGAAGCAGACAGAAGAATCTCCTGCTCCACCTCCCAAAGGTTTCTAGTGATAATCAATTCAGGTGCTGTCAGAGCCATTGGCTAGTTGTAAAGTGGAGAGCTGATGACACCAACTCCCACACCCACAGGACTGATGGGGTGTCAAGACCAATCTTCCTTCCTAGGAGCACAGAGGTTTAATTGGGATGGTTATTCCCAACGCCTAACTCAGGAAGGGCCTGGAAAGTGGTGACGGGGACTTCCCAAGCAGAACCAGGCCTAATGCCATCAGTACCCATCCCTGTCCCCACTCAATGTGGCCCCAGCAGGAGTCAGACATTCTGAAAGCTGCCACTCCTGCCTATCCCAGGTGTCCCAGCTCACTCTAGGGAGGGGTGAGGTGATAGCCATCCTCAGATCTCATAGAGCTTTGGAGAGGTAGAGGGAGGGAGGGAGGGAGGGAGAGAGAGAGAGAGAGAGAGAGAGAGAGAGAGAGAGAGAGAGAGATCAGATAGGGTGCATGATACAGAGACTGAGAGAATCTCCCAGCAACTGAGAGTGACAGGAAAGTGGGAGAAAGAGAAACAATGTGAGATAGACAGAGAGATAGAGGATACCCAGACAGGGAGACAGAGGGAATGAGCATGTGAGAAAGAGACTGAGATGGGGAGATTGAGCAATAGATAAGGGTGAGAGAAAGATCTGGAAGAGACTGATATTGTGTGGGAGAGAGACAGGCAGAGGGAGAGAGATGAAAAAAGTAGGAGAGAACCTGCAGACATGGGTGAGATGGAGAGAGGGTGAATGTGAGTGCAGCTCTAAATTAGAGGCAGAAAGCAATTCTGATACCTTTCCTTTGGCTACCTCCCCACTGGGGGTGGGGGTGAGGGTGGGAGGTCCAGGGTGGGTTTGGAGGACTGGGGGAAGCAGGCTAGGCAGGGAAGGACTGAGCTCCTTGTGATAGGGAAGATGTGTGTGGTGAGGTCAGCACCCCAGAGTTCCAGATTCTCTCAGCCAGGAGAAGCCCCTGGTACTTGTCCTAGCCCCTGCGGCTTCAGAGGGAGGCTGAGAGTTTACCTCCCTGTGGGGGAAAGGCTACAAGAGGGGGAAGGACCCTGACTTGGATTCTGATTACAGCTCTACCATCACTTAGCTTCAAACATAGTATTGGGCTTTTCCCATTTTGGGGTCTTAGTAGGTCTTTCTGTAAAATGAGTGAGTGTGGGGAGGATTGGGGGATTGAATGTAATAATCTTTTCCAGCTCTAGTGTTCCAGTATTCATCTAAAGAAAAGCAAGAGAAAATGTGATCCCTCAACCTACAGAAATCTGCAGGTGAAGAATTTTGTCTCCATATTTTTTTTTCTATAGAGAAGACTAAGAAATTAGATTCCCAGTCTCTGGAAGGAAACACAACTGGGAGGGTGGAGAAAGCTCTGAAGGAGGACTGCTTGGTCCTGAGCAAAGGGAGGCTGTATCGGATGGAGGAGAGTTTAGGTGACCAGATTCACAATTTTGAGGGTTGCTGGGTAGGGATTGAGTACTCAGTGACTGTGCTGCCCCCAGGCAACCTGGGGGCCTGGCCACTGTGAGGCACAGTCTTGCCCCCTGCCCTAGCACCTGAGGGCTCAGTCACAGGGTAAAGAAAGATAGTGTGGGCTGGTGTTTGCTCTAGGAGTAGGCCAGCTGGGGAAGGGTAACACAGTTCTTGTCCTGCCATACTACTGGAGTGGGGACCCACAGAGATTACATAGCCACACCCCGAGTGCCAGGGACTTGCAGTGTGGCAACAAAGATGACAGAGCATCTGCCTTGCTGGTCGGTTGCAGGCCTACCCTCCACTCCCATTCCCACTGCTACTCCCACTCTCACACTGCACAGGTCTTGTCCTGGGATATGGGGATGAAAGGAAGGGATGGGGCCCTGCTGTGATGGAAGGCTTTGCCCAGCCCTGGAGCTTCCTCCTCCTCAACTCCATGGCACAGGGGTCAGATCTGCTCACAGCACCCTTGCTTTCCACATTGATAAACTGAAGCCATGAAGAGGTCCCAGACACACCCTCTCCTTTATCACAAATGCTTAAAAATTATTTCTGGTTGAGACTGAGGGCCACACCAGGCCATTGCTTGCATCCTGGTGGCTTTGTCTGAGGATAAGGATGCCAATTTCTCCACCTTTGTTCTTGATCTCCCTGAGGGACCGAAAGAAAAGATAAGTTGGCTCTACAGAAAAGACAAGGAAATGTGATATTATAACACTCATCCCAGAGGTGAGAGACATTTGAGACTCGGGAGCTTGGGTGACTTGCCCTCAGTCACAAGGATAGTGGAGGCATAGCCACTGATTTTCTAAGTTGGTTTGTTTCTTTTTCTCTTTCTCATTTTGGTAGAGGAAGGGGAAATGATAAAACTAATACATACTTGCTGCAGAAAGGTTGAATACCAACTGAAGAGTATTACCAGAAAATATCACCTATAATCCCACTAAGACAACTTTTCGGTATCTTCCTAACCACACACACACACACACACACACACACACACACACACACACACTCAATCTTCCTTTTTACATAAGAGAGCATACTGGCCATTCTCTGTGGGTTTTAAATTGTGGTTAAAATCACATAACAGGAGAATTACCCTCCTGACAAATGTTGAGGGATACAGCATTGTCAATATAGGCACACTGCTGTACAGTAGATCTCTAGAACTTCTCTGTCTTGCAAGACTGTAACTCTACCCCCTCCCCAGGCCCTGGCAACCACCATTCTACTTTCTGTTTCTAAGAGCTTGACTATTTTAGATTATTCATATAAGTGGAATCATGCAGTACTTGTTTTTTTGTGACTGACTAATTTAACTTAGCAAAATGTCCTCCAGGCCCATCCCTGTTATTGCAAATGGCAGGATATACTTCTTTTGTAAGGCTGAGTAATATTCCATTGTGTGTCTATGTATATCACATTTTCTTTATCCATCTATCCGTTGATGAATATTTAGGCAGTTTCCATCTCTTGGCTATTGTAAATAATGTATGGGGCTGCAGATAGCTCTTCAAGATTCTTTTAAAAAATATATATTTTATTGATTTTTTACAGAGAGGAAGGGTGAGGGATAGAGAGTTAGAAACATCGATGAGAGAGAAACATTGATCAGCTGCCTCCTGCACACTCCCTACTGGGGATGTGCCCACGACCATGGTACATGCCCTTGACCAGAATCGAACCTGGGACCTTTGAGTCCACAGGCTGATGCTCTATCCACTGAGCCAAACCGGTTAGGGCAAGTCTTCAAGATTCTGACTTAAATTTTGAATATATACCCCAAAGTAGAATTGCTGGGTCATATGATATTTCATTTTTAATTTTTGGAGAAAACTTCCCAATGTTTTCCATAATGGCTGCACCATTTGATTTTTTAAGGGGGGCAATTTGAGAATGTGTTATTAACAGTGAATTTTTTTGCATTTCTTATGGTTCTAGGGGCCTCTTATACAGTATATAAGTATATATTGTAACATATTTATGCATTTCATTTCTCTATTATATGTTTAGAAATATTATTTGCTGTTTTTCATATTACTTCATACTATTAGTATTATTATTTTTAACAATTTCTTAATGATTTCTTCCTCAGTACTTCAACTTGTCCTTTCATTCTTTTTCTTTTTCTTTCGTGGATGCCATGTTCTTTGGAAGCTTGTTTAGACCAAGTTAATGGCCTTTTGAGCTTCCTCCATGTGAATAGGAGTTCACTTTTTGAATAATAAGAATTATATGTCATGGGGCAGGGGGGAATCAGGAGTTTAGAAATGCTTAGGTGGGGCATGGCCAAAAAAAGATTGGGAACCACTGCCCTGGAGCAATAATAGCTAAGAGTGTAAACTTTGGCAGCAGACAACCCTAGGGTCAAGTCCAGATTTTGCCACTTCCAGGCTGCCTGGCTTTGGGCTGGTCAATTCCTCTCTGAGCCCTGGCTTCCCCATCTGTAAAATGGGGATAATAGTGGAATCTACTTCATGGCCCTTTTGTGTAGCCTCACTGAGCATGCCAGGACTCAATGAGCAAGGCACAGAAATTCCCCCATGAGCATCAGCTATTATTATTATGGGAATGTTAGGAGGCCTGAAAAAGTTCCTTCCCCTCTCTCTGGCCTCAGTTTCTTCATCTGTACTAAAGAAGACTGTACTGGATGTCCCCTTTCAGCTCTGATTGTCTTGAGGTTTTTATAAGTGGAGGTGGAAGAAGGGTGGATTCTAGCCATGGAAGAGCTGGGCACTCCTGCTCAGATCTCCTTGTCTTTGTGGGCCTCAGCCCTTTCCTCCAGCAGACCTCTCTCCCCTGGGGCTGAGACCCAGAAAGGTTCTCACATGCTCCTGGTTTGGTGGGGCCTCTGGTGAGAGTCAGGCTAGACTAGGCTGCACCACTGCATTAAGCCTTTCTGTGGGCCTGAGTTGCACCTATCAACACACTGGAGAATGTAAACATTTGATTTTGGCACCTTTTAGGAGAGTCAACGGGAGGGAGAAGCTTGTCCTTCGGTAGCTGGGATTGGGCAAAACTGGGCTCACCTTGTTCTGGCTCAGAACCGGCTACTCAGTTTGGTTTTATAATGACAGAGACAGCCTCTAATATGGGATTTCTGTCAGTCCTTGAGTCTGGTTCTCTTTTTGCCTGCAGAAGGGGCCCAACCATGAGAGGGCTTTCTGAAAATATTGACTCCAATTCTTCACATTGTTTAGATGGAGGAGACACTGAGGCCAGGAGGGGATAAAGGATTGGTTTGCACTGCTTATCCTCCTTCCATGTTACTGGGTAGGGTGTGAAGATCAGTTCTGTTCTAGCTTCCCTGGAGATTATGGGTTCATGGGATATAGGTTAGATAAGCAGATGAACTTTCCAGCAAGGCACTGAGGTCATCTAATCATACAGTGTCACCAGAAAGGAGCCATGAGATGTTGGAAAATGATTTTTAGCCACATAAAATGCACGGCTTGTGGCTTCGGTGGGGAATCCAACCCCCATACCCTCCTCCTGTAGCAACTGAAGATACACCTGCAAAGAACCCTGGAACTAAGCTCACAAAGAGGGAATCGCCAACTTGAGGTCCAATGAGGAGACATAGTTTTGCCCATTTTGGTGTCCCTTCCCAGGACACACACTGCCTGATCCCTGCCAAAACACAAGCTCTCTGGGGATTCCAGCTTATAGTTTCTTTAGCATCTCTACTTCGGACCTGCATATGTAATATTAGGGGTTCAGCTCTGTGTTGGCTGCCTGAGTCTGTGTGTACCAAGAGGTACCAGACTGGGGAGGGGCCACCAGAGCAGTTGGGAGAGCCACAGCCCGGGGCTCTGACAGCTGTTACCATCTGTCTCCTGACCTCTCCCCAGTAGCAGCAACCTGGGTCCTTTCCTAGGCAGCCCCTATGCACCCAGGAGTTCCCCAGAGGACTGTGCCCATAGTCCTTAGGCCACAGGATGCACTGGAAGCGGAAGGTTAGTCCATCCAGTCATCACCCCTGTGGTCCACAGCCCCTTCTGAAGTCCAAGCAGGTGGCAGTGGGAACTGTTGCCAATGAAAGCCAAGGCAAAAAAAAAAAAAAGCCAAGTATGGTTGAGGTGGGGTCACAGGCCCGTCAGGACATTCTTTTTATCCTTCACTTAATTTCATTCTGATCCTATTTTTGTTAGTTCTTGCTTGGAGACCAAGAGTGGCAGCCCCTCTGCATTATATCAGAGGAAAAGAGATAAGTACTTATTCTGTGCCAGTCATTCAGTTAGGTGCTTCTCTTACATGATTTTATTTACTCCTTAACCAACCCCATGATGTAGGCATGATCATCTTTATTTTACAGCAGAACTAACCAAAGCCCAGAACTAACCAAAGCCCAGAGAAGATGTGCTACTGCATTAAAGCCATACAGCAAATAAGATTCTGTACTGGGTTGGGAACTTGCTAGGCTGCTTTGCCCCACAGCTGGTGCTCTTTCCATCTCTCCTACAAGTCTCTCACAGAGACTTAGAAAGAAGTTGGGGTAGGGCTTGGAAAGAAGAGGGTCGAGGTTGAGTACCCCTGTCTGGGGCCACTGGCACACTGGGTTTCCTTTTAGCCCTTGTTCCCCCTTCTCCCTCTCAGCTCTCAGATCTGGTAAGCAGCATGGAGGACTGGAGGCTGGGAGAGGCCGAATGGGACTGGGGGACAGGAGAAGTAGGGCTGGAGGATGCATAGAGCTGCCCCCAGGCCGCAGGAACTCCCTGATCGGCCCCCTGACAATGGGGGTGGCTTCAGAGAGACCTTCTGGGAATCGAAAGAAATTCATTAGTGGATGTGCAAGTCCCAAACCGATTAGCAATTTATACTCTGGGCTCAAACAGCAGGTGGCTTAGGTTTATTATCTGACTTAACCCAAGAGCCACCCAGTTCCACCCTTCTCTCCTTTCCCTTTTTCCTGCGGTCATCAGGAATGGATCCTCAGTCTGACTTGTCCTAGACCATTTCTTTAATCCCTACAGCATAGGCCAGTTCCCAGGAGGGTATGTGCTGGGGATAGTAGTGGTGGTAGGGTGCTGGGATTACCTTCTGAATGGCAGGAGGTTTCTAATCTGAGCTTTGACCATTCAGGGACTAAAGAGGATTTAATTTCCATTTGGGGGCAGGGAAGGAAAGATGTAGGCTAGCTATCAAGGGGAACTTTCAGAATGCTCAAGCTTTGATTCCTGGGCTGGGATAAATACACTGTTTGGCCGTGGGACAGGCACTGGGATGGAAATGACACATGCTGAATCTGTACCCAAAGGGAACTTCCTCAGAAGATGCCACTTAAATGTGTTATTAAACCCTCAGGACTTTTAAAGCAGAGAACAAAGTAACTATGAACACCCTTTAAAGTGATATTGAGAGTTCCCAAGGAAGCTCTGTGTCCTTCTCACTCTCCCATGCCTTGGGATGAAGACATGTGAGTCCCCCAAACCTCCACCGCAACCCCTACCCCCCACACTGTACCTATGGTTATGGCCACCATCTCCTTCTCTATCCTTCAACCTTATGTCCCCCCCCACACCTCTCAGGCTCTGAACCAAGGGACCAGCATTGATTTCTGAGCTTCTTTGTAGTGAAAACAGAGGGTGGGCCTGGGTCTGTCTCAGTTGGGTTCTACTCCCTGGGCAGCATCTCCAGAGAAGGAGGCAGGGGTGACCTTGAGTTCCCACCTCTAATCAGCAGCTTTAGTGCCGAACTAGGAACATCCCTAGTTGCCATTAGCTCCAGACTAGGAGATAGGAAATGAGGTGAATTGACTCCCCCCAATTCTGGGAGTCCCCCCCAATCCCCAATACTGAGCTCTGAGCTTATGGATACAGGTGGAAAAGTCACTCAGCCAGCCCTTGCCCAGCTCTGAATGTTACTTCCTTGACCCTTTGGGCTTCCAGATCAGGGCAGGAGACTGCAAAGTCTGCCTGGAATGCTGCTTCTGTGGAGTTCCACTTTCAGGAAGTTCTTCCTCATGTCTGACCTTAAGCCTTCCTGCTATAACTAATTTTTTGTTGTTGTTGTTCTGTCCAGGGAATTATGAGGTGAAGCTTTCTTGTTTGAGATCACAATATGAGCGGAACTTAGAAGATTGGGAAGCACGGACTGGACCAAGGAGCCTGAAGGGGTTCTGAGTGTGCTGGAGTAGGAGCTGAGAGGCGGGTCCCTTCCTCCTGGTAGCTCTTGAGGTTTCTGCTCCAGTCCCATTGCCTCCTTGTTCAGAGTCTTGTCATTCATAATCTCTCTTGGTACCATTAGTCCTTCCTGTTAGTCAATTATTCCACCAAGTGCTGTGTGCCCATCCCAGGTGAGACACTGCTGGGGGTAGGGGCAGCACTGACAAGAATGTGACTGAAGTGACTAGGTTCTACCCTTTAGAGGCTCCCAGCCCAGCAGCCCTTCCAGGCCTCACCTCCTCTCCTATAAACAACCTGGGCTGGGGGTGCTTCCAACCCAGCTGACTTGAATAATTAAAATCTCTCCTCTTCCCCTGACAGACAACCTCCAAGGTCCATTTCAGCTCTATGATTCTATGATTCCAGCTGGGGGTATCCAATTAACCCTTATCATGCTTGGCTGGACTTCGTGAGCAGTGGAGTGGAAAGAGGTGGGGATGCACACACTAGGATTTTCCGCTCCATTCCTCCCTTCCCCCTTCTTTCCCCATCCCTGCCTTCTCCATGCCAAGGACCTGGAGTCAGAGTATCTAAGAAATGACAGGGCTACTGGTGGATGTGGCTCTGGGACACTGCCTCTCTCTAACCTGGGCCTGAGGGCCAATGGTAGGTAGACCAACCATGGCTTTGCATGGTATCTGCTTGGCTCTTGGTCCAGGGCCAGGCAGAATGTGTTCCCAAAGGAAGATCTTTAAGAGCTTGGCTGAGGTAGGAAGAGTAGGGGCTTTGGAAGCAAGATAACTGGCCAGTAGTAAACAGGCCATCCAAAAGCCCAGAATCTTTGGTCATGTCTCCCCCACCCAGTGCCAGGGCAAGGCAAGGCAGCCTCTTCCTGGTGGTACATTATGCCCATTCTCCATGGGCATGAGATTTGGACTCTACTCAGGATGATGGTGGAGACATAGGTGTGGCCGTTGTCAGAGCTGATGTGTGCCTTCGAGACTGCCATAAACAGGCACCTTATGGGCCACTTAAGATCCTCAAAGTATTTTCTTTGGCTCACAGAGTGCCTACATTAAAAAGGAATTAGCTGCCATCATTTAAAATTCAGGAGATTTTTACATAAAAATCCAGATTTATAACTTCTGAAAAATCCAAAGAGCTAGTAACACCAGGCCCACATTTTCACAAGGCAACACTGAAGCTGAGTGGCAGCTGTCCCCTCATCCAGGGTACATATTCTGCTTCTCTACATCCCCACCAATTTGAGTTTGCTCTTCATGGGGGTAAATGGTAATACTGAGGTCCAGAGAGAAAGGAGGCCACTTTCCCAAGGTCATCCAACCAGAGTGGGAGACCAAGTCTCCTGCCTATTGGCCAGCCCACACCCTTTCCCCTGCACCCTTCTCCTCAGAGCTCTGCAATGCCCCTCTGCCACTGTTGTTCCCTCTATTCCCAATGCCTGGTGGCTGCAGCAGCTAGGCTTTGTCTGATTGCCTCCCTGCACAGCCCTTTCAGCTGCCTGGGCCCCAGCCCTGGCCCAGGCCCTCTTTCGGGTGAGAGCAGAAGCTCTGCGGGGCCTCTGCAGCCAGGCCCCATCTCCCGCAGCTCTGAACAAGAATCTCATTAAGTTCAGGGGGTGGCAGCCATGGGGCCTGGGGCAGCCTGACCACAGAGCTGGCTTCCTTTTACAAACAGCCGGTTGGGGCTGGGCCGGCTGGGCCTGTACATGGAGCGGGCCCTAACGCTGCCTGTCCAGCTCTTGAGAGCTGCTCTTGCTTCCTCCCCCACCCACCCCTCTGACCACCCAACCCTGCTCCTGTCTCCCATCCCTTTAGTTCTCTTTCTTCTATTCATTTTTCTTTCTTTCTTTCTTTTCTTTCAGCCTAGTTCTGTTTCTGTCACTTTCTGTCTTGGTTTTGTCATCTCTTGCTCAGCCCCCATTCTCTTTCAGGGTCTGGTTTCCCACGTCAGCCCTAAAGTCCTGCCTGCTTCCCTCTGCCTCCATCTTGCTGCTCCAAAGGGGTGCCCTCCTAGCTCCATCTCTGAGCTTCACTCTATCTCTCAGTCTCTCCAGCTGCTAGCTCTTCCTTACTCGGGCTCTAGGCTGCTCTGTCTGTGTTTCTGAGGCTGCCATGGGACGCTTCTGCAGAGGTTTGCTGTACTGGATAAACATGGCCCCAGCAGCAGGATGTGAGGAATTCTGCTGATGGTGCTCTCCTCAGGGGGGCTGAGGAGGGGCAGTGTGAGCCGGAGGCCAGGGGCCCCAAGTATATGGCAGTGCCCTTTCAGTGCCTGTGTGCCTGCCCCCTGAGTCTCTCAGCCAACTGAGTGTCTCCCTGCATAGAAAAAAGGGGCTGCTCACCCTGAGCCTAGCCCAGTCTTTGACACCCCCCCTCATTAGACACACACTATGCTCACACTTCCCTCCAATATGCATGGCCCAAAGCCAACTAAATAGAATTCAGTGCTGTGTTTCTCCTGGCCTGGCCTGCCTAGGCCTCCAGGTCAGGGGCTTTGGGGAGGGAAAACAACCCCAAGGGCTTTAAAGCAAGGTAGTAGATGCAAAAACCCATTGGAGATCATTGCAGCCATCCTTCTGCTCCCAGACAATAGCCTGTCCTTTGCAATCAATCGTTCTGTATTTCAAATCCCTACCCTTAGAAGAAAAGTTTATCGCCCTTCCCCCCCTCACCCATTCAGAGGCTTTATCCAACTGTCTTGTCAGAATGTTCTTACATCAAACTGAAATTCCTCGTCCTGAGACTCGGATGGAGTGTGGATGTGCTAGTGATGTGTATGGTGTGTGGGGCATGTGTGTGGCAGTTTGGGTAGGGCTGGTACCCAGACAAAGTGGAGACGGGATCATTTGTTTGGGAACAGTGACAAGAGCAGGGGATGAGACAGAATGCAGAGAGCTCAGAGAAGATGTTGGCACAATAGTCCTCAGAGAGACCATGGGGTCCAGTGGCAGAGGGGCTGAAGGAGAGAGGACCTAATAGCGCAGGAGAAGCTGTGGACACAAATGCTGAGCAAGGGGATGCAGAAGGAGTTAAACGGTGTGAGTGCAGGAGGTTTCCAGAGGAATGGGGGCAGATCTTGGGGAGAAAACTTTCAGACTGAAGAACATAAGTGCTGTGGAGTTATGTGGAGAAAAGAGAGGGTCTTTAGAGGGAGGCAGCAAGGCCTGCTTCCAGGAGCAAACACTCATCTAACACCTATTCTTAGGGTGACAAACTCCTTTTGGTTTGCTCAGGACTGTCCAGATTTTAGCACTGAAAGTCTCACATCCTGGAAACCCCTCAGGTAAACCAGAATGGTTGGTCACCCCACTCACTACCCACACCCACCCACCTGCCAGGCAGTGTGCACAGGATGGTTCATATCAACCTCGCAACAACTCTGGAGCAGGCGGTGATGGAGTGTATTAGCCCCATTTTACAGATGAGAAAATGGAAGCTAAGAAAATTGAAATAACTTGCTTTAACATCACACAGTAAGTGGCAGGTTTGAAGCCAGGTCTACTGTTGAACTGCATTGAGTCGTTTTATCATAGACTCAGAGAACTTCAGGGATAAACTTAGTAACCCCCCACCTCATCCCCTACGCACACTCCAACCTTAGCGGAAGTTCAAAGTCTTGGCATGAGGCAATGTCATTTGGACCTACTGCCCCAGTCCACTGGGCTGGGGCAGGGAGTGGGGGTGGTCTAGAGGAAGGGGAGCTTGGTTCCCTTCAGCACAAGGCTGACGAGTCTTTACCATGGATTGCCACCTATTGATTTTTTGGCTTCCCCCCCAGCTGAGGACAGGACCAGTGGCTGGGGGGCAGAGGTGGGAAGCAGAAGCTGTGAGAAATGCTGAATGGGGTTCTCCAGGGCCTTGCTGGGTTCCTGGGCTCCAGGTTGTGGGCCTAGGGAGGGCTGGCCCAACATCTGACAGCAAGCTGGGGACTGGGCCCCAGGAGTTCCTCACTGTTGGTCAGGGCCTCTGGTGTGCTGGAGTGTGAGGAAGCAGCCATAGCACAAACAAACAGAGCCTGTGAGGACAGGAAGCAATTACGGACCACCCTGCCTAGGCTGCTCAGAGGGCAGGCTGAGGCAGGGATAGGTGGCCAGCGAGGTGTGGCCTGGGGCAAGGCCAGGGAAGCAGGGTATAAAGAGGTTCTAGACTGGTGAGATTCTGGGGAGCCACAGCAGGTGTCCCCCTGCCTTTGAGGGACATCTCTCCCACTTAGAAATAACTTCAGAGAAGGGGCTCCGTTGGTGGGCACAGGATCCTGGTTTCTGGTCATAAGGCCTTGATCCAGCTGTGCCAATCACGTGCTTTATTTGAGACCTGTCCTTTTCACTCATTGAGCCTTGGTTGTCCCATCTGTATAGTGAGTGGTCGTAATAAATGATCTTCAACCATCCCTCCAGTTTTGCTGCCCCATAATGCTCTAAAATTTCTGAGAGCTAAGGATTTCTTAGCTTAAGAAGATTTATTGAGTGCCAGCTGTATTCAGACACTGGGGCTAACTGGCGGGGTTGGGGAAATTTGAGTTTAAGACCTGGGTTCTGTCCTTAAGGAATAATATTATCTTAAAAATAATATGTATTGAATATAATCATATAAACTGGGAAGTATATTAAAATGATCTTATTGAATGTCCTCCCAAGTCCTGTGAAGAAAGTACTATCATTATTCTCATATTACAGATGAGGAAACTGAGACTAAGGAAAGTTAAGTGAATTGCCTAAGATTACATATCCAGACTTTCACCTAGAGCAGTGATGGCGAACCTATGACACCCGTGTCAGAGGTGACACGCGAACTCATTTTTTTGGTTGATTTTTCTTTGTTAAATGGCATTTAAATATATAAAATTAATATCAAAGATATAAGTCTTTGTTTTACTATGGTTGCAAATACAAAAAAAAAATTTTATATGTGACACAGCACCAGAGTTAAGTTAGGGTTTTTCAAAATGCTGACACGCCGAACTCAAAAGGTTCGCCATCACTGACCTAGAGCTTCGTTACTGCAAAGCCAGTGCTCAGAACCTCCATTCTAAGTTATTTTATTGTAGATGATAAACCAGTAACTGCCCTCATTCTGTGTAATTCTATTCATTATCTCATTTCAGCTTCCCAACAGCCATGTGGGCCTGGGGATACTATGCCCACCTTACAGATGAGTGGATTGAGGCTCTGAGATGGGAAGAGCTTGCTGCCCTCCTTCGGATGCCTGATGTGTGTTGGGTTGCAGCTAAACTCTCCTGTCCGCCCACCCTTGGTCCAGCACTGCTGCAGTACCTGAGAAATGTCCCATTTTGTCACTCACTAGGGGGTGGATGGATTGGCAAGCAGCATCTGGTCCTTTGCTCTTGCCAAGGTGTCTGCATCCTCCTCTTTTCTCCCCTTCCAAGGTTTTATTGAGCACCTATGACTGTCCAGGTGCTGTGCTGGGGTGTTCTGCAAAATAATCTCACCTCTGCTCCATGAAATAATTTGAACCCTCATTTTAGATGAGAAAATTGAGAGTCAGGCACTCCTAGAGAGTCCCTGGGCATTCCTGCCTGCCTCCCTCCCAGTGCTGAGGCTGCAGAGGCTTTGGGACCTGTGCTTACAGTTCCATCCACTTCTCAGGACCCCTTTAGTGAACTGCTTAGCCAAGACCAGATCTTTCTCTAAGCTCCTAGAAATGAGGCCATGTTCAGCCCCTCTCATAGCTCCCTTCTTCCCTCCCTCCATGTCCAGCTCCATTTTCAGACTTTCATAGAGCTGCAAAGCTGAGGGCACTGGGGCGGGGGGGGGGGGGGGACACTCAAGCCACAAGTGTTCTTGTGCTGCTGGGGTCCTAGCTCATAGTTATTGTCAGAAGCTCTATTACCTAAACAACCTCATTTATGCCTCACTGCAATCCAATGAGGTAGATCCTGGTATTATCATCATTGTTCCCATTTTCCAGATAAGAAAATTGATTCACAGGATGTTGAATGGATTGCCCACGGTCATCAGCTGGTAAGTGTCAGAGCCAGGATTCACACCCAAGCCAGCTAGTACAGAGCCCCTGTGCTTAACCAACATGTGAAGGCCCTTAAGCGCCATCCTAAAAGATTATGGTCTTGATCCTGAGGCAAGAGGAAGTGATTGAGGGGCTTAGACTAGGAGGTACATAATCTGCTTTGTCTATGAGAACAATCTGTTTGGTTTCACTGAGGAGACTTGGAGGGGCAGATGAGAGGCAGGGACACAAGTGAGAAGATTGGGGTAGGTGGAATTCCAAGGACAAATTATTGTAACCCGACTTAGGGCAGTGACAGTGGCTGTGAACAGAAAGGGGCAGAGATGGGGATGCTTGGGACATGAAGGCAGAACCACTGCACTGCCAAAGGACAAGTGGGGCCTGGAGTGCTTCTTCTGCTCGTCCTGCCAAACTGTGTGCACTGTTAGCATCTGACCTCAAGAAGGTGTACCCTGTTCTGGCTGGGTGACTCAGTTTTTTGGAGCATTGTCCCATGCACCAAAATGTTAGGGGTTTGATTTCCAGTCAGAGCGCATACCTAGGTTGTGGGTTTGATCCACCATCCAGGTGCGTATTGGAGGCAACCAATCAATGTTGCTCATATCCTAAGGTGAGGATGAAAAATAAGAAGGTATAAACTTTTCTAAATAGGGGCAAATGCAATGAGAGAGAGAGAGAGAGAGAGAGAGAGAGAGAGAGAGAGAGAGAGAGAGAGACTGGAGATAGACAGCAAACTGTTAACAATGGCTCTGCTTGGGAGAGAGGTAAATGAGAACTTAATTTTGCCATATACACTTAGACATTGTGTGCACTTTCTCACAATGAGTATGTTTAGTTTTTAAAAATAATAGAAGTATTTTGTAAAGGAATAAAACCTTAATGCTCAGGCTTGGTGTGACTTTCAACTGAGATAATAAATAGTACTTTGCAAATTGAGGGGTTGGCATAACTGGTTAGTGGTCTTCCCATCCCTATTGTGAAAAAGGCAAAGGCAAAGTGTCTCAGGGTGCATCATTTCCAGACACAGAGCACTAGCTGGGTGAACCCTGGGAAGTAGGTGATCAAATTCAGCTGCCCTGGGCTCCTCATTGTTGCCTTGATCACATCAGCTCCCTGGGGCCAGGCAGAGTTTGCACAAATGAGAACTTTAGTGATAGGCCTTTGCTGGGGCCCTGGAATCAGTGACAAATTGAATGGGATAAGTTAATAAAAGCTGTTCCATGTGTGAGGCATCCCAGGGCATAGGCAAGGGTGTTGGCCAGGGAGTCACATAGGGCACCTGGACTCTTCAGGAACCTTAGGCAAGCCCCTCTACCTCTCTGGGCCTCAGTTTCCCCAGTCGTACCATAAGGAGACTGTGCCAGCTCTAGCATTCCAGGAGTCTCTAATTAAAACGGCCCCCTGTGTATTAATCTTCTTGTCAAGTTTTAACTAATGGCTGATGAAGCCAGATCAGGCACCAGCTGTCACCCCCTCCTGCTGGGAGGCAGGGGACACCCACAGGATGCTTGATCTGATAATCACTGCTACATGGCCTCTATCCCCATCTCTACTCCAGGCCTCCTCTCATTGCCCAATGCTTTCCCACTATATTACACCACCTAAGGTTTGAGGGCTAGTGTGTGTGTGTGTGTGTGTGTGTGTGTGTGTGTGTGTGTGTTCATTTGATGGTGGTAAAGAGTATAGCTTTCACCTCAGCTCTGCTACTAACTAGCTCTGTGATCTTGGTTTGTAACTTATCCTCTTGCTTCTTCAGTATCCTCTTCCATTAGATGGAAATAGCATTTGGCTGCAAGTAACAGAGAAAAGCAACATTCAAAATGTCTTATAAAATAATTATAGCTATTATTCCACAAAGTCATAAAGAAGAGTGCTTCAATTGTTGGTGCATTCAGCATCAGGCAATCAGTTTTTTCTATTTTTCTGCTCCACCATTCTCAGCTCTTGGTTTTTGTCCTTAGGTCAGCCCATCATGGTCATCAGGTGGCTGCAGCAGCTCTGAGTATTACACTAATCCAACAAAATCCAGACTGGAAGAAGTAACAATCTTGCCTTATGTCCCCCCCCCCTTTTTTACTTCAAATAAAATATACTGTTTATTTTTAGCTCATTTTTCTATGAGACCTCATTATTTTTTAAAAATCTTTATTGTTGAAAGTATTACATAGATCCTCCTTTTTTCCCCCCATAAACCTTATGTCCCCATTTAAAAACAAGGCGGCCTTCCTCAGAATCCCCTATCAGCTTTCTGATTGGCCAGAAGTGTGTCACATACCCACACTGAACCCAACCACATGGCAAAAAGTTTGGATATATCATGACTGGCTTAAATGAGTATTTTCAACCCTGCAGATGGGGCCTGATTGCCAATATTTTTTAGAAGTTCTCCAAGTGAGTCAGATATGCTTAGACTAACCAAAATTCAGCTCCTATAGCCCAGCATCCCATGTGCTGGCTCTGACAGAAAAGGGGAAGTGGTGGTGATTGGCTGCTAGCTACCCAATATCCAGACAAACCCTTTGTCTCCTATTGGCACCAGGAGAGGGGTTTAAACCCATACAAACATGTGTCCTCCAGAATTTGCCTCCCAGGAATGCCCCACCTTTAGAATGTAAGTCTGCCCTAAAGCAGTTGCTTTTAAACCTGATTACTTGTCAGATTCTCCTGAGGAGCTTGTTAAAAATAGATATTTTTGGGCCTACCTAATGGCTATGGAATCAGAATTGTGAAAAATGGAGCCCAAGAATTTAGACATTTACAGGTGTGAGCACACACAAAGACATACATTTGTGAATTCCTGGGGTGATTCTTCGGCCCTTATCCATAGTGTTTGGGGAGGACTGCTCCACATATCTCTCTGAGCCTCAAATGGTGCCTGAAAGTCTGCCATTAGGGTCACTTTTCTAATCATCCTAGTCCTGCCTACCCCAACCCCCAACGGACACATGTTACCTTATGAGTTGTTAAGAAAAGGTAGCTGGAGAGTCTCTTGGCTTCAGTTTCATGTTTCTTAACATGAGGGTAATCGTGCTTATCTCACTGTCATTTCAAAGGGCCCAGGAGACAACAGAAAGTAGTGGGTCAACCCGGACATGCCGAAGGGATTGTGTGGGCTAGGAGACTGGAGGCATGTTTTCCCTGTCAATGGGTCACCTTGGCCTGGCCCTTTCTACTCTCCAAACCCCAAAATTCCCATTTTATAATTTGTCAAATGGGAAGCACTGTGTATATGGATGAGTTGTTGCTTTTCAACATTCTTAATGACAACAAGAAGAACCTCATCTGCAGAAATAATTTAATAGTATAGCAAGTTGCCTTGCCGTGTACTGATAGGTAGGACAAAAGTTGTATGTGTCTGGTAGTATGAGGGTGGGCAGAAGGAAAGGGAAGAAAGGCAGGGAAGTTCCCAGGTGTAATCTAGGGAAGCCTGCAATGAATGAGGAATTTGGAATTTCTATTGGAGCCTATGGAACCCCTACCATTGCTCACTGGCCTTTCCAATGCCCCTGCTCCAGAAAAGGCATGCTTAGGGACAGGCTATTAGACACCTAAGTATCGAGGAGTTTGTGAAGTCTGTGGGTCCCAACCTGGCCCCCAGGCTCTGGTCCCCCTCCAGTCCCTGGATCTCCCATTTCCCCACTTCCCTTTGCTCTGCAGCTGGCTCCAGGTAAAATGTGGATTTCCTTTCAACCAGCAGGTCTGAGAGTGTCCATCTGGGGAGCTGGAGCTGGAGCCAGAGTCCGTCTAACACGGAGCTCATCCATCAGCTGAGCCCAGGCCAGAGCTGAGAAATAAGACCACAGGGTCAGGTCGCTCAGGATGTGGAGTGGGGAGGGGTGCTTTTGGATCCACCAAGGAGGTTGGTTCTGATTGAGATGGTCTGAAGAGTGGGGGGATCAGAAGAAATAAAAGGCATCCAAATTGGAAAAGAAGAAGTAAAACTGTCCTTATTTTCAGATAACATGATACTGTACATAGAAAACCCTAAAGACTCCATCAAAAAATTATTAAACTTAATAAATTAGTTCAGCAATGTAGCAGGATATGAAATTAATGCCAAGAAATCTAAGGCATTTCTTTACACCAATAGTGAACTTACAGAAAGGGAGACTAAAAAAGCAATCCCATTTACCATCGCACCAAAAAAATTAAGATACCTAGGAATAAACTTAACTAAGGAGGTAAAAGACTTATATGCTGAAAACTACAGGACACTGAAAAAAGAGATAGAGGAGGACATAAACAGATGGAAGAACATACCGTGTTCATGGATCGGTAGAATCAACATCATCAAAATGTCCATACTACCCAAAGCAATCTATAGATTCAATGCAATCCCCATTAAATTACCAACGGCATATTTCACAGATCTAGAACGAACGTTTCAAAAATACATCTGGAATAAAAAAAGACCTCGAATAGCTGCAGCAATCCTGAGAAAGAAGAACAAAGTAGGTGGGATCTCAATACCAGATATCAAGTTGTATTACAAAGCCACTGTTCTTAAAACAGCTTGGTACTGGCACAAGAACAGACATATAGATCAATGGAATAGAATAGAGACCCCAGAAATCGACCCAAACCACTATGCCCAATTAATATTCGACAAAGGAGGCAAGAGCATACAATGGAGTCAAGAGAGTCTCTTCAATAAATGGTGTTGGGAAAA